>NC_063354.1:40819626-40829369 GCF_021869965.1 Rhincodon typus | reverse complement strand
CACACAAACGGAGGTTGCCATAAAAAAAAGGTCCTGCTTTCTCAACCTCACCCCTTGTCCGAGGAGTGATGACCCTCCGGTTAAACTCACCACCAGTCATTTCTCTTTAATGACAGGTTATTTCTAGATTTTTTCTATTCAAATTGTCAGAGATGTTACTATATACCTCTGGAACAGGTGAGACTTGAAATCAGGCATCCTAACTCAAAGGCAGAAACACTATCACTGCAACACAAGAGCCCTCAGAGGAAGCTTCTATGAAATCTGTCTTTCGTGGTGCTGATTGTGGGATAATCGTTGGCAAAGGAAAGCTTCATGCTCTTCTTCAATGCTGAAGACTTAACCTCATCCAAAAACAGCACTACATTAACAGAAACAACTATATTATGTATCAGCTTAGTTTGAGAGATGATGCCGTGGTGTAATGAACATCAGACTCAGAAGCATGAGTGCCAATGAGCCAAGTTAATGAATAAGGAAAGAAAACTGCCATTGCCAAGACATTCAAAACAGTGAATTTATGATCTCACAGACATTCCACTTCAAACCAAAAGATGCATTATCTTGTGGAAAGTGTTTATTGCATGGAATACTAGTTAAAAAACAGCAAAGAAGTCTGACTATTACTTGCCACTTTAAACATCAGTCACTCGCATTTCTATCATGCATAGTCATCATTACAAAAACAAAAGAAACTGAATTTATACCACTCTTCACAACCTCAGGATCCCCTTTGCTTCAGAAGTCAACTACATTTTATAGCCACTGTTGTAACATAGGAAACGTAAGAATTTTTACACAGCAGGATCCCACAATGTTATTGGTCATTTAGATTATTAGAGTACGCAGGAGTGCAGAGTTGAAGTTAAAATTCAGATCAAAGATGATCTTATTGAATGGTGAAGCAGTTCAAAGAGCTGAGTGGTCTACTCCTGTTCCTTGTTGGTATGTCCTTCTAGATAAAGAGATCACAAGATAACCGTTTGTGACATTAGCTGGAATACAGGGAAACCTCCCCTGCTTAGATGTCAAAGAGCACTTTTGAAGCCAATCAAGGTAGCAGACAAGGCATCAGCTTATTCTCTCATCCTGGAACATGACAGTGCAGTACTACAACAGCCTGTCAGCTTTGACTTTGCATCTGTTTTCAAGTCTCTGGAACGATAGGTGAACCAAAAAGCTTCTGACTCGGGTGAATGTGCTACCAACCGAGGTACAGCTATACAATAGCCAAAAAACACAGTTGTTTGAAGTGACCAGGCATGTATGGCAGAATGGAATTATCTGCTGAATTTACAAATACTTCTGCAACAATGAATCAGGTCATGGTAATTCAGCTTAAAACAAAATATTCAGCCCAACTAAAGGTTTAAAATAAAGTACACTGAAAATGAGGAATGTTTTTAAAACTGACCATCACGTGAATATATACAAAAGAAACTGTACAGTACAAAACCACTTCAGCAATCTCATGGTTTAAATGACTATAAATCAAACAAGTATGACAGCACAATTGATAACATTGATGCTCTATAATTTTGCCATTACTTTTTTTGTTTGGATGAAAAAAGGTTTTCTAATAAATAAGTATCTTACCTGGGTGTTTTAATTTATGGAACAGAGATCAATTTAAAAATCAAGGAACAAGGGGAGCAGGCAGAGAGGAGGGCAGTAATCACGTGGGATAACAACTACCTCTCTTCCTTTCAAGAGAAAAAAATACCTGCCAAAATGCTTTGTGTACACACAACCTGACCAGGTTTCCATCTGGAGAAGCACAAATGCAAAGGTTTAAGAATCTTACACTTTTGAAAAAGGAATCTTGCACGGCACAAGCAATAAACCGTACAGCAAGATTAAAAGGTGCCCATTTCTCTCCACCTCCACATTCCAGTACTCAAGATCCACAGAATTAATTTTGTCAAAGCAGCAAACTAGTCTCACTTGGGTTTATAAAATGATATCTGCAGCTCATTTGGTCTCTGCATGAGGTGAAGTTAGGTTCAAGCTTCTGACAAATGTCTCAAATTCCAAGGTGACATTCAATAAGATTTTCAGGAAAATCAACTTAATGTTCAGTGTAGGTAAAGCAACACAAATGAACAGGATCTGGGAAAAACCCAATATTTGTTACAGCATGCGATATCTTTGCTCACCTCCAACTTTCCCATGGTTTAAGAACTCGTGCTTCATTCTGGATAAGGTGAACACTGGTAGGATTACTTTGGATCCAAACTAGCTACATTGCAGGTTACAGCTGCTATTATCGGCTTCCTTCTGTTTGAAGTTTCATGCTGCATTTTAGATGCTGTTGCCAGATTATTCACATAGCATTCCAACCATATCACATGACTTAGATAGCCCAGCAAGAAAATTTGTACCCAACCAAAATCTCAAACGTTTTTTCCTCTCCTGAAAAGAGTCAGCCCATACATCCCTGATCCTGTTTTCTCATTAAATCTGGTGGGCCAGGAACAGCTGTCCAAAGGTCAACGCAACTCACTGACAATCAAGCTTAGAGGCATTAGAATTGAGCCTCTGTAGACACCGCTCTTGCTCAGATCCAGGTTCTAGTATTTTATAGCACCTTGCTCAAATCTTACGATCACCTTTTATTTGGATCTTTCCTTCCCAAGGCCACAATTGGCCTGACATCTTAGAAACACTGAACACCAAATCACAGATGGCTGCACAGTTCCTTTGGGTCTACCTGGATTGTTCTGCAAAACAGCTGATGCAGAACCAATCTCCTCCTCTTTCCCAATCTTTCTTCAAATATTTATCCAGCTTCCTTTTGAAAGTTACTGTTGAGTTGGTATTCGCCACCCTCTCAAGTTGTGTACTCCAAATCATAACCACTCATTGCATTAAACATAAAAAGTTTGTCTTCATGTTGCTTCTGATTCTTTAGTAAGTCAATCACTTTAAATCAGTGCCCTCTGATTCAACACTTCAGCTACTGGAAATAGTTAAAATCAATATTTACTCCACCCAAGCTCCTACTGATCATAAAAGGGGGCTGGAAGCCCTAAAGAGACTGGGCAGGCTGCAACTAAAGAGAGAGATAGGATTGAGTTCTTTGCAGGTTTTTTGCTAGTATGAGGGAAGGTTTAAAACAAGGTTGGCAACAAATGAGGAAGCCAAGACATATGATCTAAGAAGAATTTCATGGCACACAGTATAGAACTGAAGAGTCACAAAAATTGAAATGCTGCCAGATCTGCTGAGTTTCTTCAACAATTTGTTGATGATTCAAGACAGAATCTCTCTAGCTTGGACACGTATTGAACATGTTTTCCATTACAGTGGACTGCATCAAGACCAGATGAGATCCATCCAAAGATACAAAAGGAAGTGAGAATTGAAGTTACAGAAACATTGGCCATAATTTTCCAGTCGTCCTTGGACTCTCCACGGTGCCTAGGAACTGAAGGATTTCAACCCTTTTAAATAAAAGCAGACATGTAAGCATATGCAGCAACTACAAGCACGTGAGTTTAACTTCAATAGAGGAAAATTTCTAGCAACAATAACCTAGTACAAAATGAATAGTCACATGGACAACTGCAAGTTAATTAAAAGAAACCTATGCTGACTTAAGAGAAAATGTTTAAAGTTTCTTTCAAAAAACGTTATTTTGGAAAAATAGCAGAGGGTTGACGACGGCAACGGAGCTGAGGTGACAATGGATTTCCAAAAGGTACAGTGCCAAATGACAGACTTGTGGACAAGGTTAAGGGTTAGTAGTAACACAGATTTTAAATTAGTTGAATAACAGGAAACAAGTGACTAATGGATGTTTTTTCAGGCTGGAGAAATATCTGGAGCAGAGTTCTGCAGGAGGTCAGTGTTGGGACACTTGCTTTTCCCAATATACATTAATGTCCCAGGCTTTAGTGTACAGGGAGGTTTGCAGATGGTACAAAGCTTGAAATCATTGCAAAATGCAATAAAGATAGTACAGAACTTCATAATGACAATTTGGTAGAATGGACAGAAAGATTGCACATTTCTCTTCAATGAGCTACATGTTCTCTGATTAATTTTGGTCTGAAGAACATGGAGACACAATACAAAAGGTGCTATTCTAAAGTGAATGTAACAGGACCTGGGTGCATGTGCACATTAATCATTAAGGTGTCAGAGCAGGTTGAGAAAGTGATATAAAGCTCAGAAATCTTTGGCTTGATTATTAGGGACAAAGCAAGGAGATTATGTTGAATATTGACAAAATACTGCAGATGCTGAAAATCTGAAACAAATCATATTGCAGAAACTCAAGAGGTCTGGCAGCATTTGCCAAGGGAAACATAGTTAATGTTTCAAATTCAGAAAGACACTTCTTCAGAACTGACTTTCTCCAGCATTCGCTGAGGCTACATTGAACTTGTACAAGATACCAACTTGGTCTGAACTAGAGTAATGTATCCAGTTCTGTGGCTGCATTTTAAGAATGTTTCTTCAAAACATTGGCAAGAGTACAGAAAATACTCAAGAGAATTATTCTAGAGATGAGAATTTCAGACAGACATGTGAAGTTAAAACTATTTTCCTTGGAGGAAAGGTGATGGGGATGAGATTTGAAGGAGGTGCTTAAAATCATGAGGGGTCAAGACAAAGCAGATAGGGAGAAACAGTTTTGACCTGTGAAAATGATAGAGAAAGAGAGAGGGCATAGGCACAAAGTAATTGTTAAATGAAGTAAATCAAGGAAAAACAGTTCTAAAAAACACCAAGTGGTTGCAGTCTGAAACACAACGGAAATAAGTTCAGTTGAAGCATTCAAAGAGCTGGACTGCTATCTGAAAAAGGTAGAACATGCAGTATTGGAGGGAAAAGCAAGCGAATGACTCAAAATGAACTACTTATTTGAAGAGTCAATGCAGACATGTTTGGGCTAAATGACCTCATTCTGCACTGCAACAGTTCTACGATTTTGTGAAATCTGCTTAGTTTTCCCAGCTCGAGATGTTCTCCAGAAAACTTTGGCTATATTTTTAAAGAGGCAAGTACACAACCTGCTACTTTCTCATTGCTTCTGTGGTGGTTGGAGAATGACAGCTTGGTCATCAGTTCCCTTTTACTGGATTTGAGAAATATAGGAAATAGGAGCTAGGGCAAGAATAGGCCAGTTGACCCCTTTCACCTACTCCACCATTCCTCTAGTTCATGGCTTATCTAAATATCCATGTTACTTGACTGCACTATCTTTGATAGCTCAAAATCCATTGATTTCAGTCATTGAGTATATTCAGCCTCCGCAGCTCTCCTTGGTACAGAATTCTAAAGACTCACCACCCTGAATGAAGAAATCAGTCCTAAATGGCCCGAGCCTGTGTCACCTGGCTCTGCACTCTCCAAACCAAGGTGTGGCTCTCAGGACACTTCCACCCAGTCCCATTTACTTCTTGGTCAACTGGTTTCCGCTTTTTCCACCAGAGAATAGACAGTAACGGATTTGATTTGTCGTCATGTGCACCTCAGTACAGTGAAAAGCTTTGTTTGCAAGCAGATCATTGTAAGTAAGGACATACAGAATAATGAGTGAGGAAAAACTTGGACATAGTAAGGCATACAGCAGATAGGGAGAAACAGTTTTGACCTGTGAAAATGATAGAGAAAAAGAGAGGGCATAGGATGTACAGGAGACAAGATCAATGCTGACCTTGTTAGTGTTGATCTTGCCTGATCTGGTCCAGTCTGTTTTTCCTGATATCAGTCAGAGTTATCATCCTAGTTTGATATGAAACTTTGGCCCATTTTGCTGTGCCTTTGTCATAAATTAAAACCAGCACAATGCTGTATAAAGTGCGGTAAACTTCAAGGAATGTTTCCAGTGCTTAAAAATATGCTACAAAGGAAAAAAAAAGGAACTGCGCATATATGCAAAGCTCTGCAATTCTTCTTAATTGGAGATTTTTGGGCATCAAAATAAAAAAGGGATGAGCAAAGACAATACAGCAGACACCAAAGAGAAGCCAAAATATCAGTGTTCATGTAACAGATTTATAGAAGTCTACAGAAAGACAGGTGGTAAGGAGTTAACTAAAATGGGGAATGAAGAAAATTTGAAAATTGAGTAACCAATAAGACAAATTAGTGAAACAGACTTGGGAAGCCTGTAGAATATGGCAATGGTACCATGCCCAGTGATCCTATTTAAGTCTCCCAACCAAACATTACAATATTTATACATTCTTACATTATAGGAGTGCCTACAATTCAAAGCTACTTACTTGACTACAAAGCTCAGACCTCAGTGGTCACAAGCCTCTTTTTAAAGAGGAACTGTCATACACATATGCTGCTGAACCTGGGAGGCCACAAAAATGTTACAATTTTAGTCCAAACTCAAAAAAAGTTCATAACTCCACAAAATGCCATTCTAATGAACATTGAGAAACCATTTTACACAAGGGGCAAATAATTCAAATAGTGACACTTGAGCACAACTGCATTTCAAGTGCAGAAATAGATTCTAAAGCTCTTTCCGTTAAACATCAAAAGAGCAAGGAAGGAGAAACAAACCAGACAAGGATGGTAGAAGTTGCAGGGGAGGAAATTGATGGAACTTGCCTTGACAAGGAATTTCAGAGTGCTACAGTGGTCAAAAGAGTGGAACGGGAGAGGACACACACACACAAACTTGCAGGAAGGCTCAGCAGTTCACATGAGAAGTTAAATCACGGATTACCATGACAGTCCACAATTTAATATTAAATCTTAAATTGGTTTAACCAAATTTTTGACTACTGAAGGAAACCTCCATTTTTCACACTATTTCTTATTCTATAAAAATAACATCTATTAACATTACAACATCCTGCAGATCAATCACTGATTATTCTAAAGATTTAGAGAAGTGTTAAAACATAATCAAGTGCTAGGTGAATACAATGGCCAATTGTAAGCTATCAACTATGACACAACCAAAGTCATACTGGACTTTGTCAATGTCCAATGACAATCTGACTCGCCTGTTCCTTATATCACAGTGTTAATCATTTTTATGTAGTTTTCAAAACTTTTGAATACTACATAAAAATTTAAACAGCAATAACTGGTGGCAATTCAAAACAAGGAAACAAGAGGGTTTAATAAACAATGATATGTCAAAAGCAAATCATTTGACCAGGGGATGAAGTTTTCAACATTAGTCTCCAATTCAGCATTAAACTTTTGATGAGGGCAAGACAATCACGTTTGTATGTAGCACAATACCTGTCTCATTCATTTCCAAAAAGTGAACAAAGTTTAGCCTGCCATAAACATTAAAATTTCAATTTGTCATCAAGTTCAAATTCATCCTCATTTCTGCAAACTGTAATTGTGACAGTACCAGGGCAATTGAAATGGGAAACATAATATGGTAGGAACAAATCACTCTGTTTAAAACAGTCTGGACAGCTTACTAAATTACCACTGCAGAGAATACACTTTCTGGATTCATTTCAATTATTTCTTGAATTATTACAATTTGATCTCGAGAAGTAAAGCTTTTTCTAAAATAAATATTTTCAGTTATTAGTACAAACAAAAGTGCTGTTCTTTGTAAATTCAATAAGGTTTACATTTAAATTCATTAAATTACATTCATCCTTTGTCCCGGGAACCAATATACTTCGATTTTTTTTGGTCTATAAAAAAAAACTAATATCACAGCATGGTTCAGAAAAGTACCGGGAAACCTTTTTTTTAAAAAAAAAGCAGCTTCTGAAATTGGAGAAAATTACCAAAAATACAACACAGTGCAGATTCCCAAGCATTATATGGTTTTTCAAATTATTCATTTCAGACATTTACATCACATTTCAGACAGGAAGAGGCAGGCAAAAATATGGCAAAGTATACTAAAATTATCCAAGAATTGTACCCAAGATTTTGAACACAGCACTGAGCTTTGCAAACTTTATTTTAACGTCAACGTTACATACACACACACGCACGAAATTTTCAATAGGAACTACTCGTTTTGCAGCATGGTACAGTAGGAAGGTGGTTGCAGGACAATTTCTCGCAGCAATTTAGACCACAGAGAAATTAACTCGTTATTTTCTGCTCACCATAGTCAAGAAACGATATATTTCGTAGTAGACCCCGGCACTTTTGGCACATCCTAATTTAAACACACAAGCATCTACAAACAATTCACCATTTTTCAAATCTCTCCGAAATAGGGTACTGTTAGGATTAGACGGAGGCGCTAATAAAAAAAACACACCCCAACTGAAGATTTATGCAGCGAAAAACAAAAATATGCACACATTTCAAATCCATACATTAAAATAAACCAGGAAGGAGACAAGGGAGAAGGCAAAAAGGTTTGAAAGAAGAAAACTACACTTCTTTTAAAATCCAAAAACATCATTGAAAAAGCAGGAAACAGCAGCCATAAATATTAGGGCAAACATCGGTGTTTGTGTTTTTGTTGGAGTTGGGGCTGGGGGTGAAGGGAGGAGAGAGGGGGAAACGGTTCTGGCTGTTTACCACTAAAAACCTACTTTTCGACACTTTCTTCCCGTCAGTGTCGGAGTAAAACCAGCCACAGAAAAGATAACTACGATCAGAGGCAAAACACAAACCCCAATCTGCAACATTTATCGGTTCCACCACGACCACACACACAAAAAAAACTCTTCCTTCTCCGAGTAACACAAGAAACCAGATTCCCCGCCACCAATTCTCGCAAAACAAAAGAGAGGTTGCATTTTAAAAATTAAAGGGCAGTAATGCTGTTTGCCCTTTACGAATGAACTTCCCACACCATCCCCCTCACCTGGTTCAAGTCCTCGTCCGTCAGTAAGTGCACCTCCCGGGGTTTGAAGCAATTTTGACATTTGCTCTTATTGAAGATATTAGCCTGGAATTTGCGGCACGGATTGTCCTTGGCTCCGGCCAACATCTCGGTTAAAAAAAAGAGGTAAAGAAAATAAACAAACTCCCTTCACTTTCCTCTAGCGCGGAATTAAAGGGCGATGAATTCTTGATATGTTTTTCTTCTGGAAAAAAAAAGGGGGAATCTCTCCGTGATAAATCACGGCGGAGGGCGGGCTGCTCCGCCTAAAACAGGCCGAATCTTCGAGCCGTCCACCCGGATTAAGTCGGCGGAGGGCACCGGTACATCATCGGGTCTGCCCTCACCCACTGCCCCCGGGCCTGGATTCAGGTTCACAGCAGCTCCCGGGAGGCCACACACCCGAGCTCGGTGTCTCTGTCTTTCCGTTGATGGCGGCCCCTCGCCTTTTCAAAACCCCAGCCGGGGCCCGGAGTCGCGATGGCGGTTACTGCTGCTCGGCGAAGATGGCGGCTAGAGGAGGTGAAGGAGAGAGGGAAGGACGGTGGGGTAGGGGGTGTGAGGATACCCCCCAGGGGGTGAAAGGCGGTGGGCTTTAATCGGCTCTGCTTTTTCTTCTCCCCACCCCAACCCCGGTAACAATTCCCGAACCTTCCGCCGCTCGCTCGCTCTGTCTGACTCGCGCGCTGCCCGCCCGCTTTTATCAATGGCTGCGCACAGCGCCGCCAGCAGGAGGAGTGTAGCAGGGCGACTCCCTGGACACAGCACAGCGCAGATACAGATGGGGCACATCGCAGATACAAAAAGAGGGCACAGTGCAGATACAGAGAGAAGGCACAGCACAGATACGGAGAGAAGGCACAGCGCAGATACAGAGTGGGCACATCGTAGATACAGAGAGAGGCCACAGCACAGATACAGAGAGAGGCCACAGCACAGATACAGAGAG
>NC_063354.1:40809894-40819616 GCF_021869965.1 Rhincodon typus | reverse complement strand
GGCCACAGCACAGATACAGAGAGAGGCCACAGCACAGATACAGAGAGGCCACAGCGCAGATACAGAGAGAGGCCACAGTGCAGTTACAGAGAGAAGGCACAGCGCAGGTACAGAGTGGGCAAAGTGCAGATACAAATAGAGGGCACAGTGCAGATACAGAGAGAAGGTACAGTGCAGATACAAATAGAGCGAGAGAGCACAGTCAGGTAGAAAGCACAGGACAGGTGCAAATAGCGCACAGACCAGATACAGGTAGCATGCACAGGACAGATACAGAGAGAGCACAACACAGATGCAGAGAAAGCACAACCGGGTAGAGTGCACAGTGCAGATACAGGGAGAGAGAGAGAGACCACTGGACGAATACAGATAGAGAGAACAGTCAGAGAGAGAGCACAATCAGATAGAGAGCACAGCACAGATACAGGTAGAGAGCACAGCACA
Source organism: Rhincodon typus (assembly GCF_021869965.1). NCBI lineage: Eukaryota > Metazoa > Chordata > Chondrichthyes > Orectolobiformes > Rhincodontidae > Rhincodon > Rhincodon typus. The sequence goes on along the minus strand of NC_063354.1, from coordinate 40,819,172 downwards.
GATAGGGAATACAGGACAGGAACAGATGAGCATACAGGGCAAAGACAAAGTATGGCACAGTGACAGAGCACAGGATGGATAGTGTATAGGACAGAATCAGGGTACAGGATAGAAAGAGTGTACAGGACAGACACAGTACAGCACAGAAACAGATTGCAGAGACACAATATAGGACAGACAGAGCACAGGACAGATACAGAGCGCAGACACAGAATGCAGCACAAATAGAGAGCACAGGACAGGCACAGAGCATTGGACAAATACAGAAGAGAGCACAGTACAGATAGAGATCCAGGACTGAAACAAAGCACAGCGCATGACAGGTAGTGAGCACAACACAGGACAGCACAGCACAGATGGGGAGCACAGGACAGATAGAGAGCTCCAAGATAGCACAGATACAAAGGACAGCACAAATGAAGAGCACAACACATGTTCAGAGCATAGGACAGATAGTGAGCACAACACAGGACGGCACCACAGCACAGATACAGAGCAAAGAACAGATACAGAGAGCACTGCACAGTGACAGAGTAAATAACAGATATAGAGAGCACAGGACAGATACACAGCACAGGACAGATACACAACACAGAACACAGACAGAGCACAGGACAAATATACAGTATAGCACAGGACAGAGACACAAAACAGAACAGATTTACAGTGCCAGACCATAGACACGAGACAGGACAAATACACAGCGCCAACCTACAGCACTGGACTCACATACAGTGCCAGACCATCGGGTCACTGCTGGACATAGACACAGTTTGGTCATGTATACATTGTCATCCCATAGGCACATCATGTATGTATCTGTTCCAACTCATAGACATTGCACCAATCTTATGTATCATGCTAGTACACAGGCAGTGCCCTAGCCTATTGTTAAGAACACATATATATATTTGTCAATTATGAAAATTGGAAAAATGATAATGTACTATTTCTGGGTTGCACTAGCTTTACCATCTGACATTTTGGAATGATAAAATCAAAAGGTCAGAAGAACTGGGGATTGTCTGTTGTTTACAAAAAACCAAGTGACTTTGGAATAAAGGATTTTAAAAGAGAGACAAGAGATTTTTTATTAATGAACTACATGTTAGATAAATAGACTGAGTTTTGGAAGGGCACTAGTGCTGAAGGTCACACAGCAATAGCCTCTGGAAGTTTGGTTTCTGTTTTGACACAGGCTTGAGGATTGTGCCATTGTAGATATGCTTGAAAGGAAGCAATGCTATTTCTTTTGTTCTCACTCTCAGTGAGTAACAACATAACCCTTAAAGAAAATCAACTGAAGAGATATCTCTGTGAAGTATTTCCTGACAATTAAGGATATCTCCAGAAATCATGAATTCAGATCTCCTCATAAACCCTGAAAACTGAATTGTTAGCTCAATCGTGACACATATATCTAATTGACCTGATACCCAAACTGAGGTTCTTTGATCATTTCCCGGCCAACATCAATGTGGTATTGTCAGCATGGAACTGAAGGGACTGTGACAAAGTCACATCATTCTATACTTTAGTTTGGACTTTTGATCAACAATTTTTTTCTTACATTTTTTACTCATAATTGTTCTCAGGTATATGGGTCTCATTCTGCCTGTATATGAATGTGTGCATGTATTGGGATTAAAGGGGATATAGTTTAATTCTGCATAATAGCTTCCTTGATAACCACTTTACCAAGTGTTTAAAGTAAAGTTTGTTTCTAATAATCAAACTATTTTTGAGTTTATTGAAGAAACCTGGTGCAAGTCTCTTCTGACTGGATAACAGTCATAAAGCAAAACAGATTTTGGGATTTAGTGAGATGTTTACACTTTTAATTTGACTCACAGAGTAGTGGGATTTGATTTCCGGTGCACTCCTCCCATCAAAGTCAAAACACTATGTATAATTTAATTCTATAAGTACAACATTAATTGTGTATACAGTGCCAGACTAATATGCCATATTGGCCATACATAAAGTGCCTGGTTATATTAGCACTAGCCAGACATACACATGTACAATACTGGTCCAGTATATGCATGATGGACCAAATGCCCTCCTTCAGTGCCGTAACAGTTCTGTGATTCTGTGATATATAGCATGTTGGCCAATATTTAAACTATGAAGATCAAAACGGCTCCTCCTGATCTAGACAGCACAGAGTATGCATACATTGTCTGACACCAATATATTACTGACCATATGCACAGTGCTAATTGATAAACACAGTACTGACTGGATACATAGTACCTTTAATACATAACAAGCAGCTTTCAATTGCAACATTGGTTCACATATAGAGCAGAACTACATTGTTAGCAGTGCCAAGAGTTACTGCACTGTCACGTAGGCACCATACATGGATAAATCACAATCATGATCATGGCTTGACAACAGATCAAGCCATTTACACACCATCATCTCACCATCCCGAACATTTTTTTTCCCTCAGTGAGATTTTAACCTCTAGAGTTTACAAGATTTTAAGTTCTAGCTTCTAGGTCATCTAATTTTATCCATTGATTTTAATTTGTCACATCTCTTTTACAACTTTCGTGTCATATGATGGCTCCAAGTTCTTCAATTGTAATTTTCAATTAATAGTGGTGATTTATTACTTCTTTACTAATACCATCATGAGGGGTGTTATTATCATAGAATTAGAATGTGGTTACACTTTAGGAGGAGGCCATTTTGCCAGTTATGCCAGTGCTGGCCCTCCGAGGGAGCAATTCCTCTAGTGCCATTCCCTCACTTTTCCAGATTGCTCTATAAATAATTCCTTCTCAGTTAATAATACAATTCCCTTTTGAAAGCTTCATTTGTATTTGCCTCCACCATACTCTCAGGCAGTGAAATCCACTTGCTAAATACTCGCCGTGTGAAAAGAATTTTCCTCATGTCATTGTTGATTTTACTAATTACCTTCAATCTGTGCGCTCTGCTTCTCAATCCTTCCACCGTACTATTCCTTATTACTTGCATTAATTTTACTGTTCAATTTTTATCACCATCTCTATTAAAAAGACTGTTTCAATGTCAATTTTAAAAATAATTTGGAAATTCAGTGCTAAAGAGTTTTCAGGAGAGTTTCTTCTATTGGTCAATTTGTTTCTCAATAATCTATTTTTTCATTTCATAAATATTTCACTTGAAAGGTTTTGGCTTGACAACAGCAACCACTCCTCCCTATTGTTTACTTTCCTTTCATGTATTCATTTAAGGCTTAATTTCACATAAATTATTTGAAGATGACAAAAAATGTAAAGTTATTATAAGAAAGTGCTGAATGACTTATGCATTAAGAAGGAGAACTGTGACAAATAAATATGAAAGAATTGGGATTTTGTTTTGCATTTTCCAATTACTGGTTATCAGATTGTGAAAATACAGATTATTATGCCATGAAACCTAATTGTTAAAACAGCCAACTGTTATCGATAAGTAAGCAATTGTTATTATTATTCCAGTCACAACCCATAGGGGTAGTGCACTAGACATGAAGCCCAACTATTCCCACAGTTGTCAGAATATGAAAAGTTGATTAAACCACCAAATTGCCAATTTTTTAAAAATTCATTCACTGATGGGATGCGAGCATCACTGCTGGACCAGAATTTATTGCATGTTCCTAGTTGCTCTTGAGAAGGTGGTGGTGAGTTGTTCCCTGAATCACTGTATCCCATGTGCTGTAGGTAGACCTACATTGCTTTTAGGAGAGAGTTCCAAGATTTTGACCTAGTAAAGGTGAAGGAACAGTGATATATTTCCAAGTTAGGATGGTGAGTGGCTTGGAGGGGAACACACAAGTGATTCAGGTTTCCATGCACCTGTGACCAGTGGTATGACACAAGGATCAATGCCTGTCCACTGCTTTTCATCATTTATATAAATGATTTGGATGTGAATATAGGAGGTATGGTTACCAAGTTTGCAGATGACACCAAAATAGGTAGCGTATTGGACAGTGAAGAAGATTATGTCAGAGTACAACGGGACCTTGAATGGATGGGCCAATGGGCTGAGGAGCAGCAGAAAATGTTTAATTTAGATAAATGTGAGGCGTTGATTTTAATAAGGCAAACCAATGCAGGACCTTTACAAAGAAACTGTGTAATTATATGTTTGAAGTTTTGAAAAAAACAACTTACTGGAGGACTTTGTGAGTTGTGTCTACAATGTTGCCTGATTAGAACAATAAAAGGAAGAATTCCAGACAAAATGGCACCAATTGTGTGCCTGTCAGAGCTCCTTTTTATGACTTTCCCCTTCTTTTCGATAGGGTACAATCCAGGCGACAGGGTATGATCCACCCTTGTCAATCCTGTACCCGAGGTACATTAGCTCATTTACCTGGAACACACATTTTTCCCTTTATAGTCAGATGTCAGCCTCAGGAAAGCAACGTAAGGCTTGCTCCATGTTCCTTTGCAGTAGCTGCTGAGATTAAAATGTCATCCAGGTAGACTTCCACTCTGGGCACTAATTGGAGAATATTCACCCTTTGAAAGATGGTGCCAGCTGAAGATATCTTAATGGATAAGCAAGTATACTCATACATTCTTTTGTGAGTATTTATTGTAACATATTTCCTGGATCACTCCTCAAGCTTCAGTTGGAGGTAGTGGGAACTGCTGATGCTGGAGTCTGAGATAACAAGGTGTGGAGCTGGAGAAACACAGCAGGTCAGGCAGCATCAGAGGAGCAGGAAAGCTGACATTTCGGGTCTGGACCCTTCTTCAGTTGGAGGTAGGCTTGGCTCATATTCAATTTAGAAAATATGTGATATTCCACCCCCATCAGAGTTCCTAAATGTGTGTTCCCCGATGACAGACACAGCAGCACCTGTGTTTACCTCCATGTCTGGGGGTAGCCATTTACCTGATGTTTCATTGGAATTGAGGCTCCTTTGGGAGCAGTAATGCGAGTTAGCTGCATCAATTCCTCAATCTCAGACTGATTTTATTGCAAATCCCTATCTTGAGGTAACTTCACTCTTCGGCCTGAGCAGTACATGTTTCGCCTGTTTTGGTTGCTTTGTCTGGGCCGACCATATAACCACAAATTCAGCATGAATATTCTTGCTCCTCACTGTATTATGGAGAAACTTCCCCTCCAGTTCCAGAATCTTGCAGCCTCCGGCTCTAATAGCCCACCTTGGCAACCAGTGGGAGCCATGAGTATTATCTGCTGGGGACTTGGCTATGTAGGGTGGTGGTAGCCCAAGGCTGAAGACAGTACTGTTTATCATCCCTGAAGCTCCAGAGCCCCTTTTTCTACATTATTATGGGAAGGGCAATTTTATGACTTTCTTGAGGTCTAGATCTTGTTCAGTTAGTGGTTTCCTTAGGGTCACAACATTACTAATTTCCACAAACAAAATGACCCCTTAATATTTCCCAAAGTGCTGACCCATACTCACAGTGTTCTGACAATTTCTGCATTTCATCAAGAATTCAGTAGCTGGTTCCCAGGAAGTCTATTTGCTGTGTTAAACCTGGAATGCTGCAATATAACAGATGGTTTCAGGTCACTGTGTTCTGCTATCAGTTCACCAATGGATGTTGACTCCGGGGCTGCTCTGTAGGTGTTTAACTGATGATGCTGAAAGGCAGGACCCCACACATGGTCAGAGAATGACTTTTTGTTGGTTATTCCCTTCTGTTCCATGCCTCATTCATTCGAGGTAATGGGGCCAATCCTCCACACCCTCATCATAAGGTTTCAGTTTCCCAAAGAGCAGCACTTCCAATATTTCTTTGTCACAATTTTCCCAGGTCCATTGAAAGGCAAGGCTGTCTGAAACTTTTTTCCAATCTCATTGTCAATGTAATAACTCGCAAGCCCGATTGGAAAGGAAAACCATTTATTGTTGAACATCAAGATAGAAAAACTACTAATGACATACAGCCCAGCCTGGGACAGACAGTTCTGCAGACCCATCCCTGGGTCAGCCTTATAAGGGCTCCTGAGGCATGGTTAGTAAGTTTGCAGATGACACCAAAATTGCTGGCATAGTAGACAGTGAAGAAGGTTTCCCAAGATTACAAAGGGATCTTGATCAAAAGGGTCAATAGACTGAAAAATGACAAATGAAGTTCAATTTAGATAAATGCAAGGTATTGCATTTTGGCACAACAAACAGGGACAGGTCTTATACAATTAATGGTAGGGCCTTGGGTAATGTTGTAGAACAGAAGGACATAGGGGTTGAAGTACATAATTCTTTGAAGTTTACGTCACATATAGGCAGGGTGGTTAAAAAGGCATTTAGCATGCTTGATTTCATTGCTCAGTCCTTTGAGTATAGGAGTTGAGAAATCATATTGAGGTTGTACAGGACATTGGTGAGGCCTCTTCTGGAGTACTGTGTCCAGTTCTGGCCACCCTGTTATAGGAAGAATATTATCAAGCTAGAGAGGGTTCAAAGAGATTTACTGGAATGTTGCCGGATATGGAAGGCTGTGTTATAAAGAAAGGCTGGATAGGTTGGGACTTTCTTCACTGGCGTGTAAGAGGTTGAGCAATGACCTTATAGAGGTTTACAAAATCATGAGTGGTACAGATACGGCTAATGGTAGGTGTCTTTTCCCTTGGATAGCAGATTTCAAGACTAGGGGACACATTTTTAAGGTGAGAGGAGAGAGATTTAGAAAAGACATGAGGGTCAAATCTTTTCCACAGAGGGTAGCTCACATGTGGAATGAACTTAGTGAGGAAGTGGTGGATGCCGGCACAGTTGCAACATTTAAAAGACATTTGGATAAGTACATGAATATGAAAGGTTTAAAGGGATATGGGCCAGGAGTGGGCAGGTGGGTCTAGTTTAGTTTGGGGTTATGTTCGGCATGGACTGGTTGGACTGAAGGGTCTGTTTCTGTGCTGTATGACTCTGTGACTCCATCATGACTTCTAACTGGGCAGACCATTGCCTATTACCAGGGTACTCATACTCAGTGAGCTCCACAGGGAGATTAGTTAGTGATTCTCCGTGGGCCTCAAAGGCATTATTGCAACAATGTGTTGTGTTTTTCACACATGAAAGCATAAGAAAATTTAATGCCTTTACATTAATAATTTTTTTTTAATTTCATTGCAATGAAATGCAATCAGGAAGATTTTCACTTGTCAATTGGTCATTCAACTGGAATTTCAGATCAACCTCCCATTAAGGAAAACGTTCAGTTATCATTATGATCATCGGAACTGACCCAAAATGTCATATTTACAACAATGCAGCAAGTTGAAAACAGCCAACATTTTGACCCACTGTCTATTGTGGCATGACATGTCACTTATCATATCCTGACAGTGAATTATTCCAGAACCTTTCAGGCTGCCTGCTTCTCCATGAGGACCCTTCTTGAAAGCTTGCTCTTTCGTCTTATTATCTCCCCTAATTCGGTGACAGCTTGTCTGATTATGCATCTTTCAACTGTGTCAGGATGTTTTACTCCATTAAAGGGGCTTTCTGAATGCAAGTTGTTGGTGTTCTGAGTTGACTGCAAAGAGTTGAGGAGCCTACTGGGAGCTTCCACTCTTACCTTATTAGAAAAGTGCTAAACCCCTGCAGCAATTGGTCCCAGACGGTCAGGTGTGATGGAGCCTCGTATGTGGAGCATCATGGGTTTCAGAATTCTGTCTCATCACTGATAGAAATATTGAGCTAGGTGTGGTAATTCAATGTATCGGTTTTTACATATTATTGTACTGCCCTAACATTTCATTAATCTTATTAAAAATTTATAGGAGTAATAATTGTCACATTTTCACAACACAGTTTTTTTTTATGATACTGATTTCTTGAATAATTATATAAATTTAGCCATATTGCTAAAGTATTTTGAACCCAATTTATCTTTTCTCTGAAAGAACTGCAGATGCTGTAAACCAGAAGCAAAAACAGAAGTTTCTGGAAAAGCTCAGCAGGTCTGGCAGCATCTGTGAAGAAAAAAATCAAAGTTAACATTTCGGGTGTGGTAACACTTCCTCAGAACCAGTTTTATCTGATTTTATCTTCACAGACGCTGCCAGACCTGCTGAGCTTTCCCAGCAATTTCTGGTTTTGTTATCTGTGTCTCCATTTATCCGGATGAGTGGAAATATTGCTCTTATGCTTATTTATTCCTTTCTCCATCATTTATTTCTATATTGTCTTTTAGCTTTAACCTTCTCACTTTCTACAGTCTTTGCTGCATAATTATATGACAAGCAAGGCCAGGTACGAGGGACAGTACATGTGTAAATTTAAATAATCTTGAATCAGAGGCTGCATGTAAAAAAAAGCGATAGACTGAGAAAGCTGAATCTTATCATTTTTTGGCAAAGTGTCATTTGCACCGAATTTCATGGTGGCTTCTCAATGCAAGGCCTAGTGAGTTTTCTTACACTATTGTCCCAGATTAGCCTCATTAACTACATACCATGCCCCTATGGGGAACCTCTCATCTGATGCTAGCCCAATTCTCCCATGTGTTGTGCCCAGAAGCACTTGCCAGTGATACCTGGTGCTGGCGCTAATTTTAAAAGGCTGTTGTGCACCAGGTCAAGAGCTGTCAATCTGTTGATTCCCTGATAGTTTGTAACATTTGCCCTGGACATGGCAGATAACAGGAAATGGGTGCCCCATTGTGCTGTCAGTGACCTGGGGGTCTTGCTGGACAGGGTGATGCCCTGGAAGGTCACTTTCCTCCCACAGGCCCAGCAATGGAGGTCTTAACACCAGACCATGCCAGCCTGTCCAAAGTCATCACATGGGCCAGCGCAGCATCAACTCTCAGGAGGAACACCCAGCAGTGTCACAAGAAGGTCAAAGACTTTCTTTGCTCTGCCAAAGTACGTGCCACCATCCTATCTTGGCCACCTCACGTTTGCTTTACCTCTGCTAGTGCACCTGACTACCAAAAAGGCTCATGACCTACCACTTGCACTCCTGCACACATCATTTTTCCCCCACTTCTTACCCATTCAATTTCCCCAAACCACGAACCATGGATCCTGCATTTTCCTCCACCTGCACTAGCACTAACAGTTGCACCATCTATTTGATCTCATTCAATCCCTTCTTTTATCTAATTTCAGGCAAAAACAGTCCACAATAAAGCAAAAAAACCCAAGAAGAGTGGTGGAGAGAGATAGTAGGAACTGCAGATGCTGGAGAATCCGAGACAACAAGGTGCAGAGCTGGATGAACACAGCAGGCCAAGCAGCATCATAGGAGCAGAAAGGCTGACGTTTCGGGCCTAGACCCTTCATCAGAAAAGGGGGAGGGG
>NC_063354.1:40737369-40809494 GCF_021869965.1 Rhincodon typus | reverse complement strand
CCCCTCCCCCTTTTCTGATGAAGGGTCTAGGCCCGAAACGTCAGCCTTTCTGCTCCTATGATGCTGCTTGGCCTGCTGTGTTCATCCAGCTCTGCACCTTGTTGTCAAGAGTGGTGGAGAGCCTGACATTCAGCTCCTTACCCTGTATGAGGAGGCAAATATCCGTGCCCAAGCCCCTGAACTGATTTTGGAGGCTGCCCTTGACTGACTGTGCCAGGACCCCTGAGTGAAGATTGTTACGTTCTCTCTAACTTTACCAACTGCTGCATAGACCTCCATTGTCCATACATGGCAGTGACTTCCAGGATTGGAAGTGAAGGCATCCACACACGGATCAGTGTGTGTAGACCTTCCAAGCAGTTGCTCAGAGGGAACATTGTAAGGATGCCTCCTTGACTTCACTGAGGACTACTCCTTTAGACTTTGAGACATGGCCATTTGGTTGATTCACATGCAGTGTGTTTACCACTGGCACATGGTGCAGGTGTGAGATTGAACAGCGCTGTGCCATGTGGCAATATGTCAATTCCTGGAATGATGGCGACTGATAACCAGGACAAGCTGCCTGGTTTTGTGTCTGTGCTAAAAGGCAAGTTAAGAAAAAAGTACTTTGCACCTGTTAGGTATGGCTGAGGAAGAAAAATGCCAAAAGGAAAGGCAGGGCAGGGTTGCTATGAGGTACTAAGTGAATCAGAACAATGTAATCAAGTAAGCAGTCCTGTGAGACAGCCAGGCCCAGTCTGTGAGCTGAGTGCCTGTCTCAGCATGTAAAGTGTCCTTACAGCAGCATTGCAATGAGAGGTGCTTGGGCACTCCAAAGTGCAGCAGTCAATGCAGAAGTGTACTGTAATAGATTGGAGATGTGCTATGATGATGCAGAGAGGCTAACATATGTCATGTGGCTCATGTGACCGCTGCCCAGGGGATGTGTTCTGAGACATTGGTGCCAGGTGTCCAAAATGGAAGTCCAGAGATTAGGAGGTGAGCTGAAGTTGCCAAGTACCACTCTGACTTTCATGTCAGGAAATCTCCATGACTACTTTCTATCCAAAAACTTGTAGAATAAGAGAGTGCATATGAAGGAGATGAGATTAAGTAATGATAAGTGATAATCCCCATTAATAGGCCCCTCGCCTTTCACTTGTGAGAATCTCAGCTTGATGTCCCAAATTTAGTTGGAAAATGCAACTTGATGCTCCTGATGTCAAGAAAGACTTCATTTGATGTGATTCTCCCAAGTGTTTTGCCATAACCTGTCATTCAGTGCCTGGAACGAGTCTATCTATTCTTTCTTTTTGTTTGTCCAGGAGATGTAGGTATCACTGGATAGACCATAGTTTGTTTCCATCCCTAATTATCCTGGAGAAGGGGATGGTGAGGTGCCTCGAGCTGCTGCAGTCCTTGGGGCATAGGGACACACACAATGCTTTTTAAGGAGAGAGCTCCAGGATTTTGACCCAGCAACAATGAAGGAAGAGTGATGTAATTCCAAGTCAGGATGCTGTGTGAGTTGGAGAAAAACTTAATCAGTTGCTGAAGTTCCCACTACCTGTAAAGGTACACTGTTGAGAGCATCGTACATGACTTCATGATGTTCCAAAGCAGTTCATAATCAATGTAGTATCTTTGAAGCGCAATCACTGCTGTAATGTAAGGGAACATGACAGCTTTAGTTGTACATTGCAAGTTCCCACAAACTGCAACAAGAAAAATGAATAGGTAGTCTGGGTTTTGCACTGGTGTTAGGGAAGGATTAATATTGGTCATGCCACAAGAAGAGTTTAAAATAGTGCCAGAAGACAATTTATGTTCGTCTGAAAGCACAAGAAGACCTCGGTTTCATGTCTCATCTGAAAATTGCAATTTGCCATCAATGCTTCAACTAAATGCCAGACTGACTGATGTGCTCAGGTAACTGATGTGGGAGTACAATCCAAAATCTCTCAATCAGGGTGAAAAGAGTTACCACTGATACTCGTAAGGTAATCATATAACCCATCTCATTATCATAGGAAGAATGTTAGGGGTGGATTATATCTATTGGTTGGCCAATTAGCAGACTGCTCATGTTTTTGTGACAACTGTCACTAACATTTTCTTTAGTAGTATAGATCAATCCCTTAGAATAAAGCCTTAGAATCAGGAATACAATATTATGGCTTTAATAATTCATGGCTGTTTATCACAGAATGTTGTCCTGAGGTGTCTCATGTGAAATCTGTCAACTGCCTCTGACTGAGTCCTTTCATCTCAACAGTCTTCAAAATCCAACAAAGATAAAAGGATTTTCAGATGGAAGCGAGTATTGGCAGGGGACCCAGTGCATTTCTATAGTTCAGCCCCAGGACCTTAGTAACATATACATTGGGGGCGGTAGCTGTAGGGGCTGGTCTATATGTTTAGGCAGCCTAACTACTCACCAAATCCAGGCCAACTCCAAGCAGGAGTAGTCCACATTAGTCCCATGAAGCCCAGTGAAGCACTACTGCTCCTCCTGGCTTCATGTTAATAATTTTCCCACATATCTCTTCTATTGTACTGCCAAGTTTTAGTGAGCAAAGCAGTGATTGTCTCTCTCTGGGTCGGTGGTTCTGAAACTCCAGCTTGTCTCTGGGGTTGGAGGTCACCTTGGCATCCCAATAGTACGTCCCAGGAACAATGACAGCGAAGTGAAAAGGTGCACTTTCTCCTTCATTTTTTCTTGGCGCAGTAAGTTAAAATCTTCTTCAAAATGCTTCGTTTTATAAGGAAAGTTATACTTAGGTTACTGCACATACATTTGGCCTTCAGGGTTTTGGCATCATGTACAATATGAAATCTATATTTTGATCGCCCTTTGAGTCAAGGACATGAAATTAGCAATTATTACAAAGTTAACAGTGCAGAAAGAAGTGATGCAGTCTAAAAGTGTCCATTTGTTGTTTATGCTCCACACACATCTCCTCTCACTCTTTATCACTTAATGGTAAGATTCTAACTACATCACATATCCTGTTATTCTTTTCTCCCTTGTGCATTTATCTATCTTCCCCTTCAATGCATCTGTGTTACAGTTGTTGATACTGTGACTGGATAAATGTAGCCTCAAGCTACACTCTCCTTTAAAATTTGTATTTGAAAACATTACTCCCCAGACTACAGTTTCAATAGTTAAAACAAGTAATTCAATTTGGGAACAAAATGGACTAGTGCTATATAAAGAGAACTGGAATTTGCAACAACTGTCAGCAATTTTTCTGCAGCAGGTTAAATAGTCTCCAGGAATAAAATAAATCCTTGAAATCTGTTATCAAATGGCAACCCCTTGTCATTCATGGCTTTTGGTCCTGAAGCTTATTCCACAAGTAGGGACTGTCATGTGACCAGCACACCTACTGTGTGCCTCCATATGAAGAGCTTTCAGAATCAGCAAGGATGAAAGAAATTTCAGATAGAAACTACTCTCATCCACTTCAACTCTTTGAAGCAGGAAAGTAGCTAGAATTTAAAGGTATTATCAAATTTAAGTAGGACATAGTACTACTTCATGGATTTGTTTAAATAGAAACTACGTGCAAGAATTGGCACAACATTAAAATGCTCAGAGAGCTAGTGCAGACACGATGGACCAAACGGCCTCTTTCTTCAATGTAACAATTTTGTGACAATAGTCCATGTACAAACAGATGCAGGAGACCTGTCTCACGCTTACTTCTCAACTTCCCATCCCCTGCCATTCTAGTTTAAACCCTCCCTGACAGCACTAGATACCTATCCTCTTCGTACTGGTCCAATCCCAATGTCCCTGGAATCTGAATCACACCCCCCTAAACCATTTCTTCAGCCACATAGTCATCTGGTATATTCTATTATTTTCATGCTAGCTACTAAGTGGCATTGGTAGTAAACCTAAGATTACTACCTTTGTGGTCCTACTTTGTAGTTTATGTCCTAACTCTCTATACTCAGCGTGTAGAAATACATACTTTCTTTTTTACGTATGTTGTCGTTACCAACATGAATAGCCATTGGCTGCTTACCCTCCCTCTTCAGATTTCCTTGAAGCTGATCTGAGACATCCTAGAGCCTGGCACCATGGAGGCAACATTCCATCCTGGAGTCTCTTTTTTGCTTGCAGAATTTTAAAAAAATCATTCAAGGAATGAGGGCATCGCTGACCAGGCAGCATTTATTGCCCATCCCTAATTGCCCAGAGGGCAGTTCAGAGTCAATCACATTGCTGTGAGTCTGGAGTCACGTGTATGACAGTTTCTTTCCTTAAAGGACATTAGTGAACCAGATGGGTTTTTCCAACAATCGACAATGGGTTCATGGTCATCATTAGATTCTTAATTCCAGATATTTTATTGAATTCAAATTCCACCATCTGCCATGGGGGATTCAAACCTGCGTCCCTAGAACTTTGTCTGGGTCTCTGGGTAAACAGTCCAGTAATAATACCACTAGGTCATTGCCTCCCTAATATATGTTATTTGTTTCCCTTTCTGATAAATCCCCTATCAATATAGCCATGCCATTCTTCTTCCTTCCCTGTAATGCATCAGAGTCACCTATTGTACCACAGAGATAACAAGGTGTATAGCTGGATGAACACAGCAGGCCAGGCAGCATCAGAGGAGCAGGAAAGCTGACGTTTCGGGCCTAGACCCTTCTCTATTGTACCACAGACTCGGTTCTTGTTGCTATCCCCTGAAAAGTCATCTCCCCCAACAGTATCCAGAATGGTATATCTTTCAGACAGGGAGACAGCCACAGGAGTCACTTACACTACTTGCCTTCCTCTACTCTACATGGTGGTCACCAATCCCCTTCCTGCCTGTTCACTCTTTACCTGCGGGCCGACCTTTGCTCTGAAAGTGCTGTCAATGATAATCTCAGAAAGTGGGTACCCCCACTATGAATCACCCACAGGTCCAGCACCAAAATGTCGTTAGCCAGTAACTACAGCTGGACCCACATCCTGCAAACAGTGACCAGGGACATTGAAATTGTGCATAGGGCTTCCTATATAGAGGAGTGTAAACCATTGCGAGTGCTGCTGCTGTGTCTTCCCTTTGTATTAAACTCATCAGTTACTCCCTTTAGAGAATGTTAATTATTCTAGGTGCCTTTTTCCATTCCAAACACTTTCACTACAGTTCAAAATCCCTACCTTATTTTGTTTCTGTTAATGGATTGCAGCAGTTTAATTAGTAGAAAAAGTAAAGTATTCACCTACCTTATTCTGGGTGCTTTCTGATTTAGAACTATTTAAAAATGCAGCCTACCAGTACTCTCTCACATTCCCATCCCTGCCCCCATGCCGCCACTATCTCACTGAATTCAATGCCTTCCTGTCAGCATGCTTAATACCAATATCCTCCTCAATATGCTCCTCTCACATTTCTTGTCTGACATTGTACAAAGCTTAAATTTGTACCCTATATGAATCATTTGTTTATGAATACATATGAATTGGGTGACTGGACCATTTTAGTGCTCCATCCTGTTAATCAAAATACTAAACATTCATCCTGCTCTTTCAAAAACTGCCCATGGTAGGGAGAAAGGGTGATCAAAGATTGTTCCCTCTTCCCCTGTCCTAGAAAAAACATTGCCAGTAACCTATCAGTTGTCTTATCACAGAAAAACTGTTCTTAATAATGTGCAGTAATGGAGTTCAGCAGCTAACAAATCCACAAAATTCAGTTAGCTGATGATAGATGGCTTGAAATCCGGAACCGTGGAGGATACTATGAAATGTTAACATGAATCCTCCAGGGGCCTCAGTTTGAAAATTTATGTTTTATAATAATTTGGAGTAAATAACTTTCTGACTGTTTAGCTCTTGTTTGGAGGAACATGCAGTTTTTTCCAAATGTACACCCTGAAACAAAACTGTGTGAAGATTTAAAATGGATCAAATTTCTGCACTCAGGTTTTTACCCATTTATGGGAAAGTGGGTATTGTTGACTAGGCTAGCATTTATTATCCATCCCTAGTCATACTTGGGAAGATGGTGGTGAGACATTTTCTGAAACCACTGCAATTCTTGTGGTTTGGTGCACCCACAGTGCTGTTAGGAGGAGAGTTCCTGGATTTGGACCCAGTGCCAGTGAAACAATTGTAATTTAATTCCAAATCAAGACGGTGCGTGGTTTGGAGATGAACTTGCAGCTGACAGTGTTTCCATGTATCTGCTGCCCTCATCCTTGCATCCAGACCCCATGAACGCATGAAAAAACAAATTAATGAGGGAAACAATTGAAAATTATTCTGTGTTGCTAGAGCACTATGAGACACCATGCAGGAGCTCAAGGCCCTTAAAACGTTTAAGTTTATGATCTCTGTTGCCTCCTTGATTCCCTACAAATTACAATGCGCTTTGATTTGGATATATATTGTTGTTCCTTCATTGCCATTTTAAAATCCTGGTGTACCATGAATAACAGCACTGTGCAAGTCCTTCCATTACTTATGATTGTTGAAGAATGTGAGTTACCAAAATGTTCTGAAGGGCAGCTAGGGATGGGTAGTAAATGATAGCATTGGCTGCAATGCCCAAATCCCAAGAATAATTAAAAAAAAGGCCTCCAGCCAAATCTTATGACCACCCAAGCAATATAATGAGGCAACCCTAACCCAACAATAAATCCATTGTAAATAAAGAAAAAAAATCTTTCCTGGTGGAGTGATTAGAACGTGGAAATCATTGCAATTTAAAAAGCTTGAGACAGATGCTTTCAAAAGGAAAATAGATGTGCACGAGAAAAAAGTGGAGATAAGAAGGTGATCAAGACGAGCAGGTGAAGTGGCAGAAGAACTCCCTGGAAATAAACACTAGTAAAGAATAGATGGGCCATGTGGCCTGTTCCTGAACAGTATCACCTAATAATTCTGTGTAATGTTGCTGGACAATATGTTACCATCAGCTTTCTCAGAATTATTTTTTGGAGCTAATTTTAAACAGACCATGGAACCTTTTTGGCAGAAGAAAAGACACAAGGCACAGAATGCACTTTTTTTCAGAGTTCAGGGAATTACTTCAATGACAGCCAAGGTACTTTATCCAAACCATACAATAGCTTCCTGTCACCTCCAGCTTGTAGCCTCTCTGTCCAACCTCACACAATTTAGAACTTTTTATAGCCCCAAACGTCCTATCATCCACCACTTTCCATTACAAAATAACAGGCTGAAGCATTTGCAACAATCTCCAGCCGGAAATGCTAAGTGAATGATTCACCTCAATCACCTCCTATGATCCCCGTTGAAATAACTCCACAGAGGCTGGTATCCTGTCACTTAATCACCCTTTAGTTATACAGGGAGAGTCCTTGACACTGATCCAGCTCCCTCAGAGCTAACTGTCAGAGTGAACAGGATGTCTGACACTCTGATTCTTATCTGTCAGTCAGAGCTCCCTGATTGGAGCAGATTAACAGCCCCAATCAGGGAACATATATTCTATGAGATCCAGCTGGCTGACCTCGTCACAATCACTACATCCCTCTGACTCTGAGTCCGAGGACATAGGCCAGTTCTTTTGTTTTGTAGCTCCTCTTGGGCGTTTTAGCACCGGGTCAGGTTCCTCCAACCCTGCCTCTGACATGGGTGGCATGTAATGCGCAGTAGCTCATCTCTTGTACCCAAAGTGTCTTGGAAGAAATTTGTTCTCTTCTTCAGGCAGCAAAGGCAGTGACATCCAATTCCAAGGTATCTTCAATGCTTAACGGAGAGAGAGAACCCATGGGTTGTTCTAGAACAGTCGGAATGGCTGTTGAGGAGCCGGACAACTGCACCATTTGCAAATTTACAGCTTTCATAGGTCCACGTGCTTGTTCAGGACTGTCACATCTACCCAAACTTTATACGTCACTGGATCTGACCTTGTGTTGACCATGTCCCTTACCCATACAAGGCCATTTGCATGATTCCTACACCAAACTTCATCCCCTAAAGTACACTGTCACTTTCATTTAGCAGAGTCTTGTGTCTGCCATTGGCATTCCTGATGCCGTTTTATCCTCCCCTCCCCAGATCTTGGGAGTCTTCTCCCCACTAGAAACTCTGCTGGAGCTATCCCTATAGTTGCATGAGGAGTGGCCCTATAATCCAATAGGAATCAGGACAGTTTGGTATGTTTCTTTAAGCCTGCCTTCAAAGTTTGGACTGCTTTTTCTGCCAGACCATTAAATGATGGATGGTATGGAGCTGTCCTTATAATTTGAATATCATTCAACTTTAGAAAGCGTTCAAATTCCCTGCTAGTAAATGATGGGCCTGTTATCTGTGACTAACACTTCCGGGAGTCTGTGTATTGCAAAAGATGTTCGCAGTGTTTGACAAATAAATTCTATGAAAGTCCAACTGAACGGTTCCTCCACAATCACTAGGAACATGCATAGTCAACGTGCAACCTGAGTTCAGGGTTTACCTGGTCATTCCCATGAATGTGGGGAGTTGTTGGCAGCAATTTTTGTCCTTGTTGGCACTCTGGGCACTGCCCCACCAATGCAACTATATCTGCATCCAATCCTGGCCACTGGACATAACTTTTTCCCAACATCTTCATTTGGCAAACCCTTGAATGATCCTGGTGGAGTTCAACCAATATCTGGTGGCCACTTCTGGTCGGGCCAATCACTCTTGTCCCCATAATAAAATGCTGTCCTCCAATGAGATCTAGTCTCTCTGGATCCGGAAAGGTTTTAATTCTGGTTGTGATGGACCTTTGGTTTCCCCCATCACCAGTAGCTGTTTCAGTTTTGCCACAATTGGATCTTTCTGTGTCCAAAGTTTGATATTGATAGCTGTGACTGGAAGTGTGTCCAGAAAATTTAAAACCATTATGGACACTTCCAGTGGCAGTACCACTAATGGTGTATCTGTCAGCAGGAGGCAGCTCAATGCATCTGCATTTGCTATGTGCCTTTCCGGAAGGTGTTCCAACCTGTAATTGTATGTAATTAGAATTAGAGCCCACTGCTGAATTTGGCCTGAAGCTACGGGTGGCACTGCCTTGTCCTCTTCAAGTAGCTTTAACAGGGGCTGTGGTCCCTTATTACTACAAATTTACTTCTGTAAAGGTATTGGTAGAACTTCCTGATGCCAAACCTTCCTTCTCTATCTGGGTGTATTTATGCTCTACATTAGCCAAAGTTGGGCTATGAGTTAATACTACCCCGGTGCAGAATGGGGAGACATCGCATGTCAATACCAGATCTCACTTGGGATCAGAGTGTGCTAACACTTTAGAGGATGTTAAGCTGTTTCTTCACTTCCCTGAAAGCTATGGCTTGGCTACGCGACCATTTCCAATGCTGGCCCTTTTTTAAGAGTTGATGCAAAGGTGTCATGATGAAGGCCAGGTTATGTATGAACTTTCCTTAACAATTTCCTTTCCAAGGAAAGACCTAAGCTCCAGTATGTACGTGGGAACCGGGGCATCTTTGATCGCCCTCACTTTATCTTCCAATGTGTGTAACCTGGTTTTGTCAACTCTGTAGCCTAAAGTAGGTCACTTTGGGTGCCTGGAACACACATTTTCACACCTGGAGAAACATCTAAGGACTATGTCCAAATTCTCTAAGAGTTACTCATCGGTCTTCCCTATTATTAGCATATCATTTAGATAATTGGTGAACTGGGGTAGGCCTTGTAGGATTTCTCCATCATCTGTAGAAAAATCGCACAAGCTAACAATACCGTAAATGGCAATATTGTAAATTGGTACAACCCATTATTGGTATTAATTGTAGGATACTTCCGGGAATCCTCATCTAACCGCATGTCCAGCTTCGTGAAGGACAGCCCCCTTGCCAGCATTGCGTATAAATCCTCTCTGTGAGGGATTGGGTATTTATCCATATGCGAAAATTGGTTTACCGTTTGTTTAAAATCCCCACAAAGGCAGATCAACCAGTCAGGCTTCATAATCGATATGACCGGTGCTGCCCATTCCACAAACTGTACTGGTTTGATGATTCCTTCTTTTCCCAGCCTCCTGATTTCTGCCTCTACTTTTGCCCGTAAAGCAAATGGCACCGGGTGGGCCTTGCAGAATCGTGGAATTGCATCCTGGTCAACATCAAGGTGGCCTTGTCTTCTTTGATTGTTGCTAAACCCAGCTGAAATAACCTCCAGGTATTTAATTGGGACTTCACTCAGGCAGCCATAAAAAATATTTAGCCAATCTAGATGAATCTGTCTCAACTGATTTCGCCCCATCAAGCTTCGGCCCGGGCCTTTTACTACAATCAGTGGTAACTGAACTACCATCACAGTTGAACCCTTAATCTGTAAAGGTTTCCCGGTATAGGTTCTCAGTCTGGCTGAGGTCTTGTGCAAACTTAAGGGTTGGTGTCCAGAGTGAATTTTGTTAAAGACTGGTTCTGCAATCACTGAAATGGCTGTGCTGGTTTCGACCTCCAGTAGAACCAGGTAACCATTTAACCAGATATTTATTTTTATTGGTTCTGATTTGGATGTCAATAAGCAATCTGTTTCAAACCCAATGTAGGTGGACTTTACGGGGTTTGCAACTCCCTAGATAGCAGCCCATGAGTTGTCTTACTCTATTTAGGTAGAGTGGGACTCTTTTGCTGCCCCATGTCTGCATATTGGAAACAACTACAATGACTTGCTGGCCCGGATCCTGAAGAAAATTTAACTGCTTGGCTTTGTTTTGGGGTTTTGCTGTGGCTGACCTAAGGTCCCTTTCTTCATTGTCCTGAGTGAGGCTATGCAATTGCTTTCACTCAAGTGGTGTTCTCCAAGCTCAGTTGGACTGGTGAGGATGTTCACCGCCAACGGAATACCCTGCAACTCATAAGCTCCACTTGCTACATTTTCCAATGATAAAGCCAGTTGTAGCGCCTATTTAAAGACCAGTTGGGCTTCAGCTAGTAGGTGCTTTTGCACGGTTATTTCATTAATCCCACATACCAAACAGTCTCTCAGCATCTCGTTAAGGGTTAAACCAAAGTTACATGCCTCTGCCGGTCATCTCAACCTAGTCAAAAATCCTGAAATGCATTCCCCTGGTTCTCAAATTGCCAAGTAAAACTGATTGCATATCAGAATTAGAGGAGGCTTGGGGTCAGTATATTCCTTAACTAAATCTGTCAACTCTTGAAAGGTTTTAGTATCTGGTGTCTCAGGGAAAGTTAGTCTCCTAATAAATGAAAAAGCTGCAGCTCCCCAAACTGTCAGGAGAATCATACATTGCTTTTCATCTGCCCCAATGTCATTTGTCCAGAACAAATAACACATTCTTTCCTCATACTGGGCCCAGTCTTCAATGGCAGGATTGAATGAGTCAAGCTTCCTAAATAATGGCACAATGGCAGAAATGTTTACCCCAACTGAAAGACGACTGTTGTGAGCAAATTTCTTCAGGAGTGTGCTTTTCTCTCATTGCACTGAAAAATCTCCACAGAGACAAGTATCCTGTCACCTTATCACCCTCGACCCTGATGTAGCTCTCAGAGTGAACAGGATGTCTGACACTCCTGTTCTTATCTGTCAGCCAGAGCTCCCTGAATGGACTAGATTAACAGCCCCAAATCAGGGAACTCATATTTTATGAGGTCCACCTGGCTGATCTCGTTACCACCTCTACGCATAACATCACAGATGTCAGTCTTCAGCCAATGTGATTCACTCCAAGTGACGTCAAGGAATGGTTGAAAGCACTGGATACTGCAAAGACTGTGAGTTCTGACTACTTTCTGGCAATAGATTTGTGTTCCAGAACTTGCCATGCTCTGGGCCAAGCTGTTCCAGTACAGATGAGACACTGGCATATACCCAGCAATGTGAAAAATTGGTGCAGAATTGATGGGCTGAATGGCCTCTTTATGCACTGTAGGGATTCTACCACCAATGAACAAATAATTCTTTCTAAAAATCCATTTTTTTTCTAACTTACAGTTGGTGTCCAACATATCACTTAAATGATACAAATAAGGTTTCTTTGTAAATTCACGTTGCAAGAAGTTTGTGACAATCTTTTGCACAGCACTTATCTTGAGGACAGCATGCTGTGCTTTTTGCCTAATGCCTGAATGACAAGATTGAAATAGTCTTTCTTTACCACATTCCAAACAGTATCTAGATGTCTGTTTGTCAGCACTTATCATGAAGTGTTTGTTAAATTGCTTCATTTGTCCCTCTGAAGTATTTTACTGCTGTAAACCCCCACCGCCATCAAGTGGAGGAAAAAGGAACTGTAAGAGTAAAGAAAATCAACAAGAACTTGTAGTCACAGCACGTTTAACATAAACATCCCAAGTAACATCCCTGGAGCGTTGTAAAGCAGACATTGAACCACAAACGGAGATTTTAGATAAACCAACAGTTTGGTCAAAGAAGAGTGTCTTAAAGGATGAAATAAGGGGAAAGTGGTGAAAATGTTTAGGGATAGAATTCCACAGTTTAGTGTCCAAGCAACTGTGCACACAGCTATCAATGATAATGTGATTAAAATCAGGGATTACTTTTTACTTCACAGCTATTCTTTACTTAGAAAAAAAAACTTTATATTCATACATAGTCACTAGAGCAGTTCTTTCTGTACAGCAGAGAATATAGAGAACAAACAAACATTGGAGTTTAACTTTCCCGACAGTTCCAACAAACAAACCCAAGGCATTTCTTACTCATGCGAGATACTATTCACATAGGTCTGAGGCACAGGGACAGTCAGATACTGAACGGACCCCATTGTATTTTGACTGAAAATGAGATACGTTAGAGGCTGATGCTGTTAAAGGCCAGAGGGAGGGGTCCCAGTGGATGGAGAGTGTTGGAGGTGGGTGAAGGCGTCTGTGGGATTGGGAGAGGACTCTTGTCCAAAGAAATGGGCAGGGAGGTGAAGGCCATGGAAGAAGAATTGAATGTCATCAGCCTCAATATCTGGTCTAAAGTTAATCTATTCAGTTATACAAAGCTACATCTTTCCATTAGCACATTGTGCTTCAAGTGATCCAATTTTTGTGCCATTAGGTCACATGCTATGGCCCAGGGATGATATTATGAGCATGTCTCTTGAAAGTACAGGCAATCACTGGGTTGTGAATGGGTTTTGTTCTTGAGGCCATTCACAAGTCAGTTTGTATGCAAGTTGGAAGACATGCAGGACAATTTAAATTAGCTGCTCATTAATACAGGAGACATTCATTTGTCAGATCTTTAAAATTACATCCCTGAATGGGATTGCGTTCATAAATACGAGAGTTCTTAAGTCAAATGTTTGTAAATTGCGGACCACCTGTGTTTGGTATACTGACCATGAGACAAAGCACAACATTCTCCATTTTCCAAAGACAAAAATAAAAATTCAAACAGATATACACATCTGTGCATAGACAAGTGCTGTCAATTTGCTAATTATATAAACAGGTAAAACAGTGCTTGCAAGTTTAACAATTCAAACTTCAGTATAGTGCTACAGATGTTTGATGATGCATCCTGATGTGGTGATTGCATACCCATCTGTGAGAGGTATGTGATGTTCTCTGTTTAACTTGTTTGACAACTTTGTTATCTTGCTACCCCTGAACATCATTGCACAATCATCATTGTTGGAATTTTCTTCCTCACTCTCTTCATATACTGGTCTGAGCTGGCTTTTGTTAAGCACCATGGTTAGCAATGACACACAATCTGGGCTGGTTGCATATTTTTGAAAATTCTTTTGATAGTATGATTCTTTGATCATGGATAGTGGAATGATAGATCGCTCGTCATTTATTATGCATTTCTTGAGACATGGTTTGCTGGTGTATTAAAGTCTGTCGTCAAATGCTATCTATTTGGGATACAGAATAAACTGAAAATAGTGTTCACCATGTCAGTGACAGTCATGTTCGACATGTTGCTAAGTGGTTGAACAATCGTAAGTTTTGTCAAGTAATCATGTACAAGGACGTAATCTTCCCTTTATGCTGGGAATAGGTCTGTTGGTACTTTTGTCCAAGACGGGGTTGGAAGATCATGTGGATATAGAGGATCCCTCTGCTGCTGGGGTTGATACCTTTGGCATGTTTCACATGCATTCACGTTGAATATCGTGATATATGCCTGGATAGTAATGTACACAGATACGTCCGCTAGTCATCTTGTGTGTTCAATACCCATGCGTCCCTGTATAGCATGGACATGATATCTTGACGTAACCATTTCACTATCAACACTTGTTTGTCTTTGAATATGATTTGTCTTGATGTACTAAATTTGTTTTTATACGAGCAAAATGAATACATCCCCTTTGGTACTTCTTTAATATTGTCAGGCCAACCCTGATTTATTATAAGATATATATATTTTTTGCAATTCTTTTGATTTCTTACCTTTGACAGTCACCAATTTCAACTGTTCACACTCACTCTTGCCAAAGTGTAACCATCAACATGTAGATCAAGGGGTATAGTTGGGTCTTTGTGCAATTTGGATAATTTGCTCAGTGTGTCAGATTTAATCATCCTCATACCTGGCCTATATCTCACTAAAAAAGTCAGACCCTTGCACCTTGACAAGTAAGCGTCATAAACAAGGCATTAGTAGTGAAAGGCTGAGGTGCCTTGGGTCTAGGTGTACTCTTATGATGCCTTCTTTCTTTAAAACACATATGTTGGAGCTCCACCAATCTGTATGGTGGTTCAGCTTCTGGATTCTGTCATTTCACTCCACGTTGTTCATTTCCACTGAAAGCTTCTCCTGAATATGTACATGTCAAATCAGCCTGGGTGCAGGCGTTTAAGATTATTGACTGAATTGATTGTGTCAAATGTGACTTGAATGTATCTTGATTCTCATGATTGTGATCACACTGAGATCTATGCATTCTGGTAGCCCTGCCACTGTGGGGCTGTTGGTATCTACCAAGTGGAAGATTTCTGGAAGCCAAGGGAAGCTTGCAAATTGGCACTGATTCAGTGTGACTCTAACAATGTTTTCGATTGGTGATCTGTTATGCACTGTGAGACAGTCTCACGGAGGTTGTATCATGCAGCAACACTTACTGAGGTATGTTTCTATTAGGATGCAAAATGACAATTATGTTGGCATCAGATCTTGCGTTGATTTTAGCTTTTAATCCATGTGAACCTGCCATTTCTGGACAGGTGATTTTAATGGTTGTAAAAGCATCTGATCTGATTCTATTGTCATCATTGTGTGTGAGGTTAACAACGTGGAAAACCTGACCATCTTCTGAGATTTTCATTTTGCTTAGTTGACTTTGAAGTTTCAACAATGTATTTGTGTTGATACACCTTGAAACTTTCCTAGCTGCTGGTGTTGTGATGTTGTACTGTATTGTTGGTCAGCTGCGTTTTGTTCTGAGGTCTAGGTTGATTTTTGGAACCAGATTTCCTGCACATGCCCGATGTTCCTCTTGGCACATACTTTACAGAAATCCAGAAAAGCTGGTGGGCATTTGGGTCAGTGTGACAATTCACCTCTGTTACAGAATGTGTTGGTTTGATGTGCCTTGTTGACTGTAGCAATAGTGTTGGTCGCATGTAATCGTTGTTGGCCTGTCACTATGGTTTCATACTTGTATCTATCGTCAAGTAAAGCATCAATGGCGTGGCACTTTTTCTTGCCCAGGAGGTCTTTCCTAAAGGCTTTAATATTATAGAGTTGATGATTAATTCAATAAGCCTTGCTGAGATAACAAGGTGTAGAGCTGGATGAACACAGCAGGCCAAGCAGCATCAGAGGAGCAGGAAAGGCTGACGTTTCTGGCCTAGACCCTTCTTCAGAAATGGGGGAGGGGAAGGGGGTTCTGAAATAAATAGGGAGAGAGGGGGAGGCGGATAGAAGATGGATAGAGGAGAAGATAGGTGGAGAGGAGACAGACAGGTCAAAGAGGCAGGGGTGGAGCCAGTAAAGGTGAGTGTAGGTGCGGAGTTAGGGAGATGATAGGTCAGTCCAGGGAGGATGGACAGGTCAAGGGGGTGGGATGAGGCTAGTAGGTAGGAGATGGGGGTGGGGCTTGAGGTGGGAGGAGGGGATAGGTGGGAGGAAGGACAGGTTAGGGAGGCGGGGACAAGCTGGGCTGGTTTTGGGATCCGGTTGGGGGAGGGGAGATTTTGCTGAGAGATCCTCTTCAGAAAAGTCACAAGCATGGCCTTCAATGTCATCTTCTGACAAACTGGTCAACAGACTCTTGAAATTGCTGTTTGTATGGCATTTGTTGGAATCTTTTAATCCTGAAGATAATTTTTACATTGAGCTGGTCTTCAAGAATCTACCAGATTTCTTCTGGATCTTTCTGAGTGTTCAAGGAAACATTAGAAATATTAACTCTGTGAAGCCTCTCCTTGGCAAAAAACAATTTAGAGCCCTCTTCGTTAATCTTTTTTAAATGTAAGTTGGAAATGCATTCATACTTTGTATATAGCTCAGAAAGGGTGTCATTAGATGCTAATTCCATAATAAGGTTTCTGCTATCCGTTACACGCCCTGAAAAGCATTGGACTGCACGTTTAAGTCAGTGTAAATTAAAACAAAATGGCTCTGGACATTGTGTTGGTGAAAGTTGAATGTGCTCTTTCTTTCACAGATCTTACAGCCGCTGTTGTTCTGAGAGAGCTTGTTACTGTTGTTAACTTTCAGGGACAAAGTGTTCTAGGCTTTTAGTTTTCTGTAGAGCACTGTATTTCAGCTCAAAAGTGGACTGCAGCTGTTTATTTGATCTTTTAATTTAGCCAATTTTAGCTGTTCCTTTTATCTTCAAGGAATTTAGATTTTAGTCAAAAAGAAATTAGCTCTGTCTTCTGGCTGGTCAATGTCTAATCTACAGATGTGTATGGTGACTGGTACAAGTATCTATACTCACAGAAGCTGGTGCTGCTGATTGTTTTAATTTTCAGATATCCAAAGCTGTTGTCTAGTTGCTTCTCAATTAGTTTTCTAAATACCTACCAGCAAGATCTTGGGAGCAATTTATAGGTAGCCACCTCTGTGAACTATAGTATAGGTTTTGCCTTCAGCAGGGTATATTACCAAATGCAGCAATACTTATGTTATCCTTTTTAACATAAGAAAACAGGCATAGATAGCATGGTTTCAAAAATCCAACAGACACATTTTATGGCTCACTACTATATACAAATATTCCATTTACAGGCACGTTGGTGTCTAGGCTAAAGTTAAGTTATTAAGTTACACAGGTCAATATAATTCCATTTGTATGTCATCCTTCAAGTGGTTCGAGTTAAGATGGAGCATGTGATATTTACACCATCAGGTCACATGCTATGATGCAGTGTTAATATCATGAGCATGTCTCTTAAAGGTATACCATAAGAGGTAAGACACCAGGCACTTCAGGAGAGGATGAGCTGTGGCAGAAGTGGTAATGGATTATGTTTCAGAGGTGAAAATAGCTGGTCTTAATAATGGTGTAAATATGTGCTCTTTGGTATAAAACTGTATGGATCTTCCATGATATATTCTCATTGTTACTTATTCTTTGCTGGACGGGCACTGTAAACTTGACTGCGTCTTTCAACTTTATCTGGTATTTGTAATTTAAGTTACAGTATGTTTACTTTATGCTCAGTTTTTATGCATTCAGTTTTGACATTGATTTCTTCACCTTGCAGATGTTTGTGCTTACAATAGGATTTCCCCCAATCTCACAGTTTACCAATTGATGCAAAACTATGTATTGTTATGTATGGCATTGTCAAGCTGGATGGGAATGCACTCACCTAGTTCTAGGATTATCTTTCTGATCATATTTAGAGAATTGTCATCAATGGTTTACCTTCCCAATCATACACTCTTATCTCTGGGTTTTCCTGGTGACCGTTACTTGGTCTCCTCCTACTTTTCAACTACATGCTGCCCCCAGCAATATCATCTTAAATCATGGCTTCAGTTGCCGCACGTAAGTTAGCAACTCCCAATTTTATTTCACGTCCACCTTTCTCGATTACTTCACAGTTGCTGGACTGTCAGACAGCCGTACTGGTTGGGCAGAAATTTCTTCTTATTAAATATTGGGAAGACAGAAGGCATTGTCTTTGGTCTCTACCACTAACTACATTCCCTAACTAATGACTCCATTTCTGTCTAAGGCTAATCCTATAGTGATTGTAACAAGGTCAGCCAGGTGGCCCTCATAGAATATGAGTTCCCTGATTGGGGCTGTTAATCGGATCCAATCAGGGAACCCGAACTGATAGAGAAGAACAGGAGTGTCAGACATCCTGTTCACTCTGAGAGCTGGCTCTGAGGGAACTGGATCAGTGTCAAGAACTCTTCACACTAGGTGGTGAGATACCAGCCTGTCTGGACTTATTTCAAAACCAGTCTGCTCACAACGTTGAGTCATAACTAACTTTGAGATGAGATTTCACCACATATGCATGTCATCACTAAGACTGCCTACTTCCAGTTACTTAACATCACCTGAATCTACCCTTACCTCAGCTCTTTTTCTATTGAAAACCTTTACTGAAGCCTTTATTATTTGACTGTCCAGGACATCCCGGTTGACCACCCATTTTGTACTCTCAGTAAACTTTAGACCGTAATTTGCATCAAGTCTTTCTGTGTCCTTTTCTTCATTTCCTGCTCCCAGGTAAGCCACGCCTGGAGTTGAAAATTCCCGTCCCTGTTTTCAAAATTCCTCCAAACCTGACCCCTCCCTATTTTTGGAATATCCACCAGTTTCACAACCCTCTGAGACATCTGTGCAGCTATTATCCTGGCCTCTTGAGCATTCCAATTCTAATCACTCCATTATTCAGCAGCCTAGGCTTTTGAACACCATCAAATCATAGAATCCCTACAGTGTGGAAACAGGCCCTTTGGCACAACAAGTCCACCCTGACCCTTGGAGCATCCCACCCAGACCCATCCCCCTATAACCCACCTAATCTACAGACCCCTGAACACTACGGGCAATTTAGCTTAGCCAATCCACCTAACCTGCACGTCTTTGGACTGTGGGAGGAAACCGGAGCACCTGGAGGAAACCCACGCAGACATGGGAAGAATGTGCAAACTCCACACAGACAGTCGCCAGAGGGTGGAATTGAACCCAGGTCCCTGGCGCTGTGAGGCAGCAGTGCTAACCACTGAGCCACCGTGCCACCCCATCCTAAATGTTTTGTTCCCTTACTTTTTCCCTTTACAATGCTCCTTATAAAGCGGCTGTTTGCATAATCTCTGGGTCATTAGCCCTAATATCGTCTTATGTTGCTCGCTGACATATTTTGTTTTATAACGGCCCAGTGAGGAGTCTCGGGACATTCAATAATGTTAAAGGCACAATATAAATACAAGTTGTTCCTAGGATCTTACTCTGGGCAGATTGTCTATGGAAATATGGATCAAAATCCTGGAATACCCTCCCTAACAGAATGATGTGTCAACCCACAGCAGGCGGACTATTGCGGTTCAAGAAGGCAGCTCATCATTACCTTGTCAGCCAGGGATAGAAAATAAATGGTGGCCAGCCAGCGATGTTCACCTCCTCTGAATGAATAAAAAAAGTTTATTTTGTAGCATAGAATGCTCACATTTTTATAGCGCTTTTCATGAGATGTCAAAAAGTATTTTACAACCAATGAAGTACTTTTGAAATATAGTGACTGCTGCAATGTGGAAATTTGTGGACAGGTCCCAAAAAGAAAAATGAGATAACAACCTGTCCCTTTATTTTAGTGATATTGGTTGAGGAATTAAGATCTTCAAGAGCAGCCAGTATATCTTCCCTGCATTACTTCAAATAGTACCCTGTTCCATTTTCCAAATGCAGCATGACCTGGACAATATCCAGTCTTGGGCTGAAAGGTGGCAAGTAACATTTGCACCACACAAATGGCATTCGATGACCATCTCCAATAACAAACAATGTGACCATCACCCCTTGATGTTCAGTCGTGTTACCATCACTAAATCCCCCAGTATCAACATCCGGGGGGTTACCATTGACTGGAACCAGAGCTGGACTAGCCATATAAATACAGTGGCTACACGAACAAACAAGTCTAGGAATATTGCAGCAAGTAAGTCACCTCCTGTCTCGCAAAGCCTGTCCACCATCTACAAGACACAAGTCACGAGTGTGATGGAATACTCTCCACTTGCCTGGATGGGTGCAGCTTTAACCACACTCAAGAAGTTTGACACTGTCTAGGACAAAGCAGCCGCTTGAATGGCACCATGTCCACAAACCAATGCTCAGTAGCAGCACTGTATACCAACTATAAGATTCACTGCAAAAATTCATCAAAGATCTTTGGACCACAGCATGCAAACCCATGACCACTAACATCGAGAAGGACAAGGGCAGCAGATACATGGAAACCTGCACCACCTGCAAGTTCACCATCCTGACTTGGAAATACATCGCTGCTCCTGGGCTGTTGCTGGGTCAAAATCCTGGAATTCCTTCCCTAAACATATTGTGGGTCTACCTACTGTAGAAGTTCAAGAAGGCAGATCACCACCACCTTCTTGAAGGCAACTTGGGATGGGGAATAAATGTTGGTATCAATGTGGACTTCACAAGCTTCAAAATCTCCCTGCCCCCGACCTCATCCCAAAACTAGCCCAGCTCGTTCCCGCCTCCCTAGCCTGTCCATCCTTTCTCCCATCTATCCGCTCCTCCCACCTCAACCCCCAACCCCACCTCCAACCTACCAGTCTCATCCCCGCCTCCTTGACCTGTCTGTCTTCCCTTGACTGACCAACCCCCATCCTAACTCCCCACCTACAGTCACCTTTACTAGCTCCATCCCCGCCTCCCTGACCTGTCCGTCTCCTCTCCACCTATCTGCTCCTTTATCCATCTTTCATCCGCCTGCCCCTCTCTCTCTATTTATTTCAGAATCCTCTTCCCCTCCCACATTTCTGAAACGTCAGCTTTCCTGCTCCTCTGATGCTGCTTGGCCTGCTGTGTTCATCCAGCTCTACACCTTGTTATCTCAAACTTGGAATGCTTCAGTTCACCATGCAGCTGCCCAATCCCTTCCATCAAACTGGTTTTATGAGGCTGCACCATGCTGGAAATCTGAAACAAACTAAACATTGGAGAATTTCAGCAGGTCTGGCAACATTTGTGGAGAGAAAAACACAGCTAGCATTTAGAGGCAACTTTTTCATACCCAGGGTAGTTCATATGTGGAATGAACTGCCAGAGGAAGTGGTAGATGCAGGTACAGTTGCAACATTTAAAAGACATTTGGACACGTACATGGATAGGAAAGGTTTAGAGGGACATGGGCTAAACACAGGCAAATGGGAGTAGTTTAATTTGGGAAAAATGTTCAGCATGGATGAGTCAGACCGGAGGATCTGTTTCTGTGCTGTATGACTCTATGACTCTATTTGATCACCAGCATAATCCCAGCTTCCTGGCTGCTCTGAACAGAAACCCACTGCTCACAGGTTTTCTTTACCCTTAAGACCAGCTTCATGGAGCAGACACCTGCACTTCTGTTCACTAACAGAATCCAATTCCTAGCTTTATGGAGCCACTGACTGCTGTTCAAATCAACTTAACTGAGCTGAAGTGAACAGTATGAAGTAAAGCCCCTGAGCAGCTCTGAGCCCCATTCTTCCCAGCAGCACAAAGCTAAGAAACTGCTTGACTGTCTTCACCTCTCCAGACAGATTTGCTGTCTTGCTAAATCATAAAACAGGGTCAACTTTTGTTCTGAGCCAGGGTCAAATGTATCATACTCTTTGCACACTCTGTATCTTAAATATTACAATCTCTAGTTAACCACTCCCACAGATGCAAACCTACTCCAGAAACAGACAGAAAAAGACAGATTCCCTTGCATGTTACAGTGCAGAATTGAAGGAGTGAGTGCTGAGATGGAGTACCATGCTTCAGATTAAACAATAAAACATGGTGACATCAGCTCTCGCAAGTGAATGTAAATGATCCCAGGGGTTTTACTTTTATTCATTCATGGGATGTAAGATAAGGGTGGGGAGGGAAAAATGCCCTTGGTAGTGGGGTCAGATTGCAGGTGGCGGAAGTGGTGGAGGATGATGCGTTGGTTCCAGAGGTTGGTGCCCACCCTTATCTGCTTTCCGGAGGGACTGCTCTCTCCGTGACTCCGTTGTCCGCTCCACACTCCCCACTAACCCCACCACACTTGGCACTTTTCCCTGCAACCGCAGGAAGTGCAACACCTGCCCCTACACCTCCCCCCTCACCTCCATCCCAGGCCCCAAGAAAACCTTCCACATTAAATAGATGTTCACCTGCACATCTGCTAATGTGATACACTGTATCTGCTGTTCCCGATGTGGCCTCCCCTACATCGGGGAAACCAAGCGGAGGCTTGGAGACCACTTTGTGGAACACCTACGCTCAGTTCGCGACAAACGACAACACCTCCCAGTTGCGAACCATTTCAACTCCCCCTCCCACTCCTTGGACGACATGTCCATCCTGGGCCTCCTCCAGTGCCACAATGATGCCACCCGAAAGTTGCAGGAACAGCACCTCATATTTCACTTGGGAACCCTGCAGCCGAATGGGATCAGTGTGGACGTCACAAGCTTCAAAATCTCCCCAACCCCAACCTCGTCCCAAAACCAGCCCAGCTCATCCCCACCCCCAAGCTCATCCCAAAACCAGCCCAACTCGTCCCCGCCTCCCTGACCTGTCTGTCCTTTCTCCCACCTCTCTGCTCCTCCCACCTCAACCCCCACCCCCTTCTCCTACCTACCAGCCTCATCCCCGCCACCTTGACCTGTCCGTCTTCCTTTGACTGACCAACCCCCATCCTAATTCCCCACCTACACTCACCTTTACTGGCTCCATCCCTGCCTCCTTGACCTGTCCATCTCCTCTCCACCTATCTGCTCCTTTATCCATCTTCCATCCGCCTCCCCCTCTCTCTCTGTTTATTTCAGAATCCCCTTCCCCTCCCCCATTTCTGAAGAAGGGTCCAAACCTGAAACATCAGCTTTCCTGCTCTTCTGATGCTGCTTGGCCTGCTGTGTTCATCCAGCTCTACACCTTGTTATCTCAGATTCTCCAGCATCGGTAGTTCCTACTATCTCTCATTCCAAGTTTGAGTCACTTTGTCTTTAACCACTTTGATAAGAAAGGAGTAGGCAGGAATGGGGCATAATCAGATTAGTCATGACCTTATTGAATGATGGAAAAGCCTGAAGGGGCTGAGGGCCTAGTTCTGATTCTTATTTTATTGTACGTATGTGAGAGAGGTGTTGAAATCCATCATGAGGAAGATAAATGTTGAATAACGTTTTGTGACTTACTGAAATCTGAATGAGTTGCTCGGGAAATCTTAGTTGTATATGCCATTTAATGTTTTGACCACAATTGGCCTGCTCACTCATGTTTATCTCATACAACTTCCAGATGTTAAGATATATAATATTGTTTGCTTTGTTGACTCTTGAAGAGGAAAATTTCTTTGATCTTGTTCAAAACATGGTATCTTGTGGTTTTAATCTCTTAGCAAATACCTGGGCTTTTAAATTTTGTCTGTTATACACTAACTGGTTCATAACAAAACTGTGCAAGTTTGCGGGGGGGTGCGGAAGCGGGGGAGTTGGGTGGCATAGTGATTATACTCAGGATCACAACAAATCTTCAGAGTCTCTCCTGGAATTGTAAGTGTCAGTCTAGACGAAGTGTTTAGGTCATTGAAGAGGGACTGAACCCACATCCTGATTCAGATGGAGGCACAGCTAACATTTATTGTATTATCCTTTGTGTTTTATCCATTTATTTACAGTTCTAGAAGAGGGTATTTTGTACTTGAAAATTACATCCTTTATGTCCTAATATTGCATCATTTGAAAATCAAGATCAAAAAATTACCAAGTGGCATCACATTAAACTATTCTGTAATCCTACTACTCTTTCATGAGAAAGATTCCCAGAAGAAATACGTTGATCGTTTTCATCTCTGAGGACATTGGTTCTGATATGCTTCTGTGAGATGGCAGTGACAATATTTCATATATGCGATTGCAATTCACATGTGTGAGCTTAGATGGCTTTTCATGTGAGACATCAGACCTAACCTCACTCTGTTCAATTTTCAACAAGAACTATCAGATGGAAATTAAAGCGATACTCTGGTTAATTCCTCCACCCCCACCCTTGCTTGCTACATTTATCAATGATAGTGTCCTAACTGGAATCAGCAAACTCCCCTGAGACTTAGTATGGAACCTGGCACTTTGTGGTTTACTGTTACATTTGCTCATCCACTTAGCCACTGAACCATTATTGTGCCGAGATCCTTTTCCTCAACACTCAGGAGCAGTGGGAGCACACTGTCAGCTGATGATTAATGGGTAGAAATAAGACAACGAATCTTGGCATTAATTCTGATTATATTTTGTGCCATTCTTGTCTTTGTTGATGATTTAATGGAAGCAGAGAACAGAATCATTGATAGATAATTAGATCTTTACTTAATGGACTGTGCAATTTACTATTCATCAAAATGAGCCAGGGGTCGGGAATACTGCACTCAGATTTCCCAGAGGATCTGTGTCCAGGTGGCTTCTGCAAGAGGAAAATTATTGATTGAACATGGCATTGAAAGTGAAATCTGATTTTCATCTCTTCGAGGCAGTTATGTTCTCTGTTTTCTTTCTAAAAAGCCTGCCAGTATGGAGGAAATGAATGAAACAAGTGAGTTTTTCCCTTAATTCACTATTAGCCCCAGTGTTATATAACGAAAAGAATGAAGAAATAGAAAAATAGACTCCTCCTGTCAATGTGTCCCTGATCCATTGATACCTGAAGGAAACATGTCTGCAAACCCTATCACAAAAGAAAAATACAATACAGTAATTCTTCACTTAAAATCCTAATTGGGTTCCAAAAAGTTATGATTTTATGTGATGCAAATTTAAGTGAATCAGATGTTCTGAAAGGAATCAATTTTAAAACTGAAATGATTTTTTTTCGACAGTTCTTGCCAGAAAATTTCAAATATCTTTACACAATATTGTGCACTCCTACCTGACTTAACTTGTGAAATAACATAAATTAAGTATATAAGTAGGAGGGGCAGTTAGGTGGGAGAGAAGATGGACAGGTTGTGTCAGGTCAAGGAGGCAGGGATGAGGTTGGTCTTGGGATGAGGCCGGGGTGGGGAGATTTTGAAACTGGTAAAATCCACATTGAGACCATTGGGTTATAGGCTCCCAAGGCGGAATATGAGGTGCTGTTCCTCCAGTTTCCGGGTGGCGTCATTATGACACTGGAGGAGACCCAGGATGGACACGTCACCGAGGGAGTGGGAGAGTGAGATGAAACGGTTCGCAACCGGAACGTGTTGTCGTTTGTCGCGAACAGAGCGCAGATGCTCTACAAAGCAGTCTCCGAGCCTCTGCTTGGTCTCACCGATATAGAGGAGACCACATCGGCAGCAGCGGATGCAGTAGACCACATTGACAGATGTGCAGGTGAACCTCTGTCTGATGTAGAAAGTTTTTTTGGGTCCTTGGATGGAGGAGAGAGTGGAGGTGTAGGGGCAGGTGTAGCACTTCCTGCAGTTGCAGGGAAAGGTGCCGGGGGTGGTGGAGCTAGTGGGGAGTGTGGAGCGGACAAGGGAGTCACGGAGAGAGCAGTCCCTACGGAAGGCAGATAGGGGTGGGGAGGGAAATATCTCTTTGGTTGTGGGGTCGGATTGCAGGTGGCGAAAGTGGCGGAGAATGGTACGTTGAATCCGGAGGTTAGTGGGTGTGATATGTAAGGATCTCCTCCCACCTCACTGACCAATCCCCACCACTGCCTACCTGCACTCACCTATTTTCTGATGAAGGGTCTAGACCCGAAACGTCAGCCTCTCTGCTCCTATGATGCTGCTTGGCCTGCTGTGTTCATCCAGCCCTGCACCTTGTTGTCTTGCACTCACCTATTACCATCCCACCTACTTTGCCCAGCCCAACCCTTCCTCTCTCCATTTATTTCTGAGCTCACTTCCCCATCCCCCATTTCTGAAGAAGGGTCCTGACCCTAAACGTCCACTTTCCTGCTCCTCTGATGCTGCCTGGCCTGCTGTGTTCCTCCAGCTCCACACTGTGTTATATATGAGAGCCAGTTCATTTTTCTGAAGAAGGGTCTAGGCCCGAAATGTCAGCTTTCCTGCTCCTCTGATGCTGCTTGGCTTGCTGTGTTCATCCAGCTCTGCACCTTGTTATCTCAGATTCTCCAGCATCTGCAGTTCCTGCTATCTCTCTCACTCTTTCATTTGGCTTTTTCAACATTCTCTGTGATTGGCTAGCTAGCACTGGTCCTCCCTTGATTGACCAATTTAACATCCAACCAGCTGCCAGTCACTGCTAAACAATATCTTGGAGTCCATTCATCTGCTGTGTTCTTAGAGAAGTAGTTAACATGCTATATCTTCCCAGATCAATTCCCAACACCAAACATCAGCCATTTGATTTCTTGTCTTTTTAAAACAAGCTGATGTTCAAAGTTTGAAGTCTAAGTCTCAACTGCAACTCGCAGGTCTAAACCAAAAATGAGAAGAATAAAAAAAAATAGCAATTGTCTTAACATATAAAACACTCCACTTATTGATTCTGTCAATCCTGGATTACATGAGAAAAATTGACTCACTCAAAATGTTCTTATGTTTAATTGAGCTAGTTTACTTGTACTCTGGATTACAGATTTAATATGGGTACAGATTTAAAATGATTAAGGAACATTTAATACTTCACAGAAAATGGTTACAGATTTAATGAGTTGATCAATAGCAAAAATAATCTAAAATAGCTGCTCCACTGCGAAGCCTCTTCTAAGGATGCCTAGCCTGAAGAAGTTACTCTCCTCCCTCCGGACAAACCTCAAGGGATCTCTCTCCCACTGCAACTCTCTCGTACCTCTCCTCTATCCCTCTTCTATCCGCCTCCCACTCTCTCCCTATTTATTTCAGAACCCCCTTCCCCTCCCCCTTTTCTGATGAAGGGTCTAGGCCCGAAACGTCAGCCTCTCTGCTCCTATGATGCTGCTTGGCCTGCTGTGTTCATCCAGCCCTGCACCTTGTTGTCTCGGATTCTCCAGCATCTGCAGTTCCTACTATCTCTAAAATAGCTGCTCTGTTACTTTACTCCCTGCAATTCAACTCTTCACTGACATCGAGCATCAGAGTGCTCAAAGATGTTCCTTTATTTCCAACAATGAAGACTTCACCAACATCTAGCTCAAATATTCTCTTAAATGTGTTTGTCCAATCACCATAAGTGGCAGCTCCTGTGTTGTAGTTTCTTACAGCGCTAATCAGTTGGAGTCTCTCTGAGATCCCCTTCCAACATTTAATAGGTCTTCTTCCTTATTAATATACAAGTTTCTGATGTGTTCAATCTGTTACACCCTTTTCAAGGGATGAGGTTAAAATATTTATTATCTTGACAAATTACACCACCCTATAAACATTCTAATGAAAATACAATACCTACAGGGAGTTCCACTATAAAGCGACAGTTGTGTTCCTGCGCAACATTGTGTTACAGAAAATTGCGTTATAGAAATAACGGGGCCTGTGGGAATAGTGGGCTTGGGGGCAGATCACCAAAAGATATCACTCAAACTTGCTCAAAAATCTCTCAAAAGCCTAACACAAAGGACAGCACAGTTTGAATAAATGTTTAATTCATAGGTAATAGTGAAATAAAAGTAAATTTAACACCTTATTGTGAAAAAATGTTACAACGACTTGATGGGGGAGGAGCTTTTGAGGTTGCTCTGTTGTTAATGCAGGGGCTGAGGGTCATCATCATTATCATCATCATCATCATCACCTTCAGACCTCCATGATAACGTCAATTGCATTCTTGATGTTAAAGCTCTTCCAAAATTGAAGAACACTGTCCTTAACCCCCTCAGTGACTTCAATCAGTCTCTTAAATGTGTGCCTGAAATAATAAGTTTTAAAAGCTGCTATTGCTCCCTGGTCCATGGGTGGAAGGAGAGAGGTTGTATTTGGGGGTGGAAATAGCACCTCGCTGTTTTCAGAAAGCTCATCAATGGTGGGAGAATGGCTTGCCGCCTTATCCAAGATGAGGAGAATCTTGAAATCCAAACTTGTTTTTCCTGCAATACTTTCTAAAAACATCTTTCAAAACATCAACAATAAGGTGATCAATGGAATTGCATTATAGCCAATGCAAGTTCGAGTTTTAGAGATAGCGTTCCCCTATTCGTTGGTCATGTTAAAGCCAATTCGCATTGCCAGAGTACGCATTATAGCAGAACCCCCGCATTTGTGTTATGTGGCCTTTGTTTAAACCAGGATTTGCATTCTTCTCGAAAGCTGTTCAAATTTATTTTGTCTTCTTCAGTAACTTTCCATCATGTGAAGATCCTGATGGGCAATTTTCCAGGAAAAGATGTTTATAGAAAAGTGAAGTTCACCTTATCAGAACAACTGATCTTTATAAGTAAACCACTTGGTCTCTCCAGCCTTGTCATAATCTCTGTTGTTTTCTTTGATAGCATTTGCTTTAGACTCAGAATTGTCTC
Source organism: Rhincodon typus (assembly GCF_021869965.1). Lineage (NCBI taxonomy): Eukaryota > Metazoa > Chordata > Chondrichthyes > Orectolobiformes > Rhincodontidae > Rhincodon > Rhincodon typus. Next base: position 40,781,004 of record NC_063354.1, on the reverse strand, counting down.
TCAGTGACCAGCAATTTTTCTTTAAAGTGAACATTGTGTGAGATCCCAGGCATTTAATGAGAATAAAGCCACAATGTTGAAGGTTTTGAACAAACAGAAATCAGGTTTATTATACAAAATGAGAACAGTCATACAATCTATAATATATACATAATTTATATCCTAATACCAAGAAGTAGCCTGAGGTAAATATGGCTAGCAATATGTGCTTTAACATTTCATAGAGCGCGTAAAATAGCAAATTCAGTCAAGGCAGTTCCTGTAGATTTCTCAGCAGCCCCCCAGATGTAAGTGACTTTTGGGGCTCATCAAATTTCATGAAACTTTACAAGGGATTCCATTTTCTTCTCTTTTGAAGACCTAGATTGCGAGATCCCTTAAAAGCTTCTTTGTCACAGGCTGACTCAGTGACAGCTGATATTCTGGTACTTCACTTTCCTTTCCTGGGGCTCCCCCGATCCTTGAATCTGCATTCCAGCAGGTACTCACAGGCACAACTGCCTTTTTTTTTAAACTGGGGACTAGATTCACCAAACTAATAATGCCCCTACAATTCATCAAGTTCTAATGTTTTCCAGCTGGTCAAAGCAAGTACTGCTTGTGGGCTTCCTTCATCCACTCTGTCAGCTGCATGGAGCTTTTAATGGCACATTTCCCCCCCCCACATTCCCACAGCTTTCCCAGATCCCTAACTCCAACACTAATCTCCTGGCCTACAGCAATTCTCTTGAACCCTAACATTTTGGAACTGCTACAGCAGCATTTTTTCAGGATGGAACCTTTTCTTCTGCCTCCTAGTGACTCCTAATGGATGAGCAGTCCAAAAGTAAACAACTTCTCCTTTGAGTCCCTCCATCGAACTGTCTAAAATTGACTGCTCTCAGTCCAGGTCATTTTGCTGCAAAGGGTAGCAATGGCAATCGTTGTTGTGAATTTGTTTAAAATGTTTTGTTTTTAGCCTATAATTGATTTTTGTTGTTTATAGAGTCATACAGTGTGGAAACAGACCCTTCGGTCCAACCAGTCCTTGCTGATCATAATCTCAAACTAAACTAGTTCCACCTGCCTACACTTGGCCCATATCCTTCCAAACATTTCCTAATCATGTACTTATCCAAGTGTCATAAAAATGCTGTAATTGTACCCACATGTAGTTTTATTAATGATAATTTAGTAAAGGTATAGTGAGAAACAGGGATTGCATGGCAGATTTTTTGGCACCTGTGAAATCATGGCAGTTTAACATTTCATTTGCAATTCTTTGTCAAAATAACTAATTTTCAATTACAGTGTGTTTTCTTCATTCTGATTGTAAAACATTGATGATCAGTGTGAGTCTTGTAACTTGATCCAGCCATGTTGAAAGGGTGGTGAATTCCTTCAATGAAAAAGCTCACATGTTGGATCAAAAACTAAGGTGACAGCTTTAATGTCATTTATTAAGGAAGGGTGTCAATGCATATCTATCAATCACAGTGCCAGTTTGGTAAAGCTAGCTGTCAGTGAAAACACTGGAATTTTGACTACAAGTGGGTGCTAAATTTGAACTATAAATCAATCAAAATCTCATGCTGAGTGGCTGACACCTGTTCAAACATTCAAAACCGCTAGAAAATAACTTTAAAGTGTATACAAATGCTGAAACCATATGTCCAAATTGTGGTGCTGAACAAAACTACAGAGCAAGTAACAAAATGTTTCTGTGCACAAAGTCCAGTTCAAGTTGTCTGTTTCAACATCTCACTAACATTATCATTAGGCATGATTAGACTACAAGAACATCACATAGGTTAAAGGTTAAATAGATACTGTTGGTTGAAGTTACTCTGAAGATAAGTGCATGTTCATTGATTGGGTAAGTAAAGGAAATACCACATAGTCCACATTGCTGCTTTATCATTGCAGACATAAACAGCAGAACTTTGTGGGTTTTACATGCAGTGTTTCCAAGCTGTCATCATCAGAGAACTGTATGAAACAAGAACAAGAATCACAGATTTCAAAGTTCTTCAAACAGATGGTGCGCTTACTTTATTTATTCCTGTAAATTTTCCTCCTCCTCCTCTCACAAAACTGTTGAGCACTGCAAGGTTACAGCTCACGAGGCAGAGATGTTCTGCCAGTATTTTCAACTGATCAGATATTCTTCATGTGTGAAGCTTGATTGAAAAGGTGATTGCTCACAAGCCACTGGACCTTGGGTGGTAACCACAGCTAAGTCCAACTCTGTTCTCAACCTACAGCACCCACCAGGAGATACTCGTTTGAATTGAGATCAAGAGCAGGAGTCCTACATGATTTACTTACAAATATGCCAAATTAGAACAGAAGTTTGATTATCCATTCAATAAGGTCATGGGTGATCTTTTTGCATTCCAAATTCCACATTTCACTTTCCCATCTATCCCTGACAACCTTTGGTCTCTCTGCCTAACAAGAATCTACCTACCTCTGCCTTGAAAAGTGTTCAATCACCACTTCCACCATCTTCTGAGCCAGAGAATTCCAAAGTCACACAACACACGGAGAAGACAAATTCCCCCTCATCGCTGTCCTAAAAGGGCAACCCATTGATTTTAAAACTGTGCTCCCTAGTTCTGGATTCACTCTCAAGAGGAAACATCCCTTCCATATCTACTTTTTCAGGATGGTTCAGGATCTTTTACACCTCAATCAAGTCACCCTTTCCCTCTCCTTTGTCTCAAGCGTGACTGGGGTGAGTTGCAGCAAATCTCCTGCTCTACACTGAATGGGATCAACAAACATAGTACAGGCTTGGAAATGAAACCTACGACCTTGCTGGTCTCTGTAATTCAGGTACACTCAGCAGCTCAGGTAGCAGTATTGGAAAAGGAAAATAGAGTGAACAATGGGATTTTTGTTCTGGGACGGGAAACAAAAGGATAATAAGAAACCTATAAAGATAATGTCACTCATTGTGGTTTCCATGAAGGTATGCTATACATTTGGTTTGGAGATGAAGTCATTATCCATTGAGGGTGGTGGGTCAGCTTTGGAAACTGGTGAGTCATACAGAGTAAAAGGAGCACAGGGATCCACTGGCAGATAACGGGGTGTTACTTTTTGAAACTTAAATGAAAAGTTGGCTCCTGTAACCTTCACAGACGGGCCTGCAGCTGCTTTCACAGCCAGGAAAGAGGGAGGACCTCTTGGACAACTGCTACCCCATACCCACTCACTGAACCCCTAATCCAGCCCCTGCTGCCCACTGGAATATATAAGCCTATTGGAAAATCCCCAGCCAGCCTCCCTTAACTGGCCCTAAGTCGGCTACTTGCTGCCACAACAAAAAAAATGACCTAGAGGTGGGGGATGACGGCTGCTGGAGCTATTTGTAACTCCTGCCCACCTCCATTCCTAGCTAAGTGAGGGCTCAAAAATCCAACCCATCATTTCAGGTCAATATCCTTTCGTCAATTTTGAGAAGTCAGCTGTTTCTGTATCCACAGAGGCTGCCTGAACTCAGGGGCCCTTCCAGCATCTCAGAAACAAAAACAGAAATTGCTGGAAAAACTCAGCAAGTTTGGCAGCATCTGTGGAGAGAAAGCAGAGTTAACGTTTCGGGTCCAGTGACTCTTTGTCAGAACCGTTTTGTTTTAGAACAAACGAACAAAAGAGAAGTTCAGCACAGGAGCAGGCCCTTTGGCCCTTCAAGCCTGTGCCGATCATCATGCCCTGACTGACCTAAAAAAAAACCTTCTGCCCTTATTCTGTCCATATCCCTTTATTCCCTCCCTATTCATGTAACCATCCAGATGCCTCTTAAACATCACCAACGTGCTTGCTTTCACCACCTCTTCTGGCAGTGCGCTCCAGGCTCCTACCACTCTCTGCATGAAAAACTTCTCTTGCACATCTCCTTTAAACAATCCCCCCCCATCTTGAACCTGTTCCCGCTCTGTAATTGAAGCTTCAACCCTAGGAAAAAACCTCTGACTATCCACTCTATCTATGCCTCTCATAATTTTTTAGACCTCATTCAGGTCTCCTCTCAGCTGCCACCTTTCCAGTGAAAATAATCTCAGTCTTTTTAACCTTTCCTCATAGCCAATGCCCTCAAAAACCTGGCAACATCTTTCTCTGCATTCTCTCCAAAGGTTCCATGTCCTTCTGGTAGTGTGGAACCAAAACCGCACACATATGCGGCCCAACAAGGGTTTTATATAGCTGCAACATGGTTTGCCAACTCTTGTACTCCATGCCCTGGCTGCTGAAGGCACACTACCATATGCCTTCTTAATCACCTTGGTCACTTGTGTTGCCACTTTTAGGGCACAGTGGACCAGCACGCCCAGATCCGTCTGTATGTTAATGTTCCTAAGGGTTGTGCCATTTACAGTATATCTAAATTTGATCCTCCAAAATGCATCAGCTCACATTCATCTGGTTTAAACTCCATTTGCCATTTCTGTGCCCAAGTCACCAATCTATCTGTGTCCTGTCGTATCCTTTCACAATCGTTAGCACTATCAGCAACCAATCTTTGTGTCATCTGCAAACTTACTAATCAGACAACTCACATTTTCCTCCAGATCATTTATATGTACTACAAACAATGGAGGTCCTAAGACTGATCCCTGTGGAACACCACTAGTTACTGATCTCCATTATGAAAAATACCTTTCCACCACTAACCTCTGTTTTCTTTGATCAAGCCTGTTTTGCATCCATCTAGCCAGTCCACCCCGAATCCCATGCAATTTTAGTTTTTGTACCAATCTGCCACGTGGGACTTTATCAAATGCTTTACTAAAGTCCATGTAAACTACATCCACAGCCCTGCCCTCATCAATTATCTTTGTCACCTCTTCAAATAATTCAATCAGGTTGATGAGACATGACTTTCCCCATACAAAACCATACGGAGTGGATATTGAACCACAATGAGTGACATTATCTTTATATGTTTCTTATTATCCTTTTGTTTCTCGTCCCAGAACAAAAATCCCATTGTTCACTCTATTTTCCTTTTCCAATACTGCTACCTGAGCTGCTGAGTGTACCTGAATTACAGAGACCAGCAAGGTCGTAGGTTTCATTTCCAAGCCTGTACTATGTTTGTTGATCTTAATTCAGTGTAGAGCGGGAGAGTTGCCTATCATTAACTAGTCCACTTTCTTCCAAATATGCATATATCTTGTCCCTCAGTATCTTTTCCAAGAGCTTCCCCATATAGACATCAGGCTCGTCGGCCTGTAATTTCCTGGATTATCCCTGCTTCCTTTCTTAAACAAGGGAACAACATTGGCTAATCTCCAGTCTTCTGGAACCTTCTCTACGGTTAAATACGTTATGAAGATATCTGCTAATGCCCCAGCTATTTCTTCCCTTGCCTCTCGCAGTAACCTCGGATAGATCCCATCTGGCCCTGGGGACTTGTCTATCTTCATGCAATTTTAGGATATCCAAAATGTCCTTCTTCAATATATTGACATTCTCTAGAGTATTCATACACTCATCCCTGACTTCAACATCAGTTATGTCCTCCTCCTCGGTGAATACTGATACAAAGTACTCATTAAGGATCTGTCTCACTTCCTATGGCTCCATGCATTACTTCCTTCCTTTGTCCTTAAGTGGACCTACTCCTTCCCTTGCTACCCTCTTTCTTCTATTATATATACATAAAAAGCCTTGGAATTCTCCTTGACCCTGTTTGCATAATATATCCATGGCCTCTTTTCGCCTTCCTAATTCCGCGTTTAAATTTTTTTCTAATTTCTCTGTACTTCTCAACAGTTTGTCAGTATGTAGCTGCCTAGACCTATTCTATGCTTCCTTTTTTCCTTTTGACTAAGCTTACAATTTCCCTTGTCATTCATTGTTGCTGAATCCTGCCATTCCTGTCCTTCAGTTTTATTCCAGCATTTCAGATTTGGCTTTCACACCAGAGCTACTGGGGGTGTTGAAAATCATTTTTTTCCTGCTTAATGCACTATAACCCATTGCTCAAATATAATGCAACACAGAATGCTGAAGAAACTCGGCAGGTCTGGCAGGATCTGGGAAGAAAAAAATCAGAGTTAACGTTTCGGGTCCGACGACCCTTCCTCAGAAGAAGACCCTTCTCGGGAAGGGTCACCGGACCCGAAACGTTAACTCTTTTTTTTTCTTCGCAGATGCTGCCAGACCTGCTGAGCTTTTCCAGCAACTTCTGTTTTTGTTCCAGCATTCTGCGTTTGTTTCAGATTTCCAACATCCGCAGTACTTTGCTTTTGCTCAAATATGATGCATTGTATACAGTGCATGCTTTAAGTCGCGAATAACTCGTTATATCTCTATCCTGGGGTGCTAGCATTGATGGCATGCACTGTGCAGCTGTTCGGTGGGCGCGTGTCCCTTCCCCTGGGGGCGGTTACTAGGGACGCGCCGCCGTTACTAGGCAACGGCCGGGCCCGGGTTCCATCTACAATCAGCAGGGCCCGGGTTCCTGTAGGAGGGAAGGGGCGGATCTGAGAGTTGCCTCAGGCTGGCATGGCGAAGAGTCAAGTCAGAGAAGAGCCGGCCCTGGGGTAAGAGGCCAAGAGCTCGGGATCCCGATCCGGTGTCCGGTATCATGTTGAGAGGCTTGTATTGAAATGAACGGCCTTTATAACGGAAATTGGCCTGTGTCCGGTATTATGGCCAGGGCCTAGTATTGTGTCCTGTGCCTTATATGACAGGCAGTGGTATGTAATGTGGCCAATGGTGTATATTATGGCCAATATTACAGGCATTGGCTAGTGTCTTGTGTTGTGGCCGGTGTCCTGTAAAATTGTGCCTAGGACTGTGTACTGTGTATTATGGCAAGTGTCCACAACGTCGAGTGTTATTGCTGATGCTTGCTATTCTGTATTATGATCAGAGTCTAGTGTCCTATTTTATGGTCAATGGCATACATTTATAGCCGGTCCCTGTATTGTAGCCAAAACCCTTTTATTATGGCTGGTGTCCTATGTCGTGGCCATTGTGTGTTATTCTATTATGGTCATTAGCCAACGCCATTTATTTTGGCTAGTGCTTTTTATTATAGATCATAGCATCCCTACAGTGTGGAAACAGGCCCTTCGGCCCAACAAGTCCACACCGACCCAAACCCATCCCCCTATAACCCACCTAATCTACACATCCCTGAACACTGTGGGCAATTTAGCATGGCCAATCCACCTAGCCTGCACATCTTTGGACTGTGGGAGGAAACCAGAGCACCAGGAGGAAACCCACGCAGACACAGGGAGAACGTGCAAACTCCACACAGACAGTCTCCCAAGGCTGGAATTGAACCCGGGTCCCTGGTGCTGTGAGGCAGCAGTGCTAACCATTGTGCCACCGTGCTGCCCAGGTTCACCCATTATTGTCCCCAGTCCCTTGTATTATGGCCAAGTGTTCAGTGCCCTGTATTATAACTAGTGCCCTGTATCATGGCCAATGGCATTTATTACAATCAATACAACACATAGCCATTGGCATGTATTATGGTCACAACTATTTATTATGTCTAGTGCCATGTATTATGGTGAATGGTATATATTATTGCCAATACATAGTGTTGTGGCTCTGTACTTTATTTTATGGTAAATGCCCTGTATTGTGGTGGTACTTGGTAGCCTATTGTATAAGACTATAAGATGTAAGAGCAGATGTAGGCCATTTGGCTTTGCCATTCAATGAGATTGTAGCTGATCTGATAATCCTCCAACTCTGGTTTCCTGCTTTATCCTCATAACTCTTGTTTTCCTTAATGACTCACTATCCTCTGAGAGAAAAAGCCCTTCTCATCTCTGTCATAAATGGGTCACTTACTTAACTGGCCTGTTTCCCTCTGTCGACTTTTTGTGTCATTCTCACTACTTGCTTTACCATCTACTTTTGCATTATCTGCAAACTTGGCGATAATGCTTTCAATTCTGTCATTCAAGTCATTAATATATATTGATTGATTTATTGTCACATGTACCGAAGTACAATGAAAAGCTTTGTTTACGAGCATTACAGACAGATCATAGTAAGCAAGGATGTACAGATCAAAGGTTGTAAAAAAAATTTGGAGGCACACAGGTTACATTGCACAGGCCGTGTGCTAGGCGAAATCAACATTAGCAAGATCAGCATTACTTGAGAATCCATTCATCAGTCTAATAACAGCCGGAAGAAGCTGTTCCTGAAACTGCTGGTGCATGCGTTCAAGCTTCTGTATTTTCTGTCTGATGGAAGAGGTTGTAGGAGGTCATTACCGGGGTACGATGGGTCTTTGATGTTGGCAACCTTTTGGCCGCAATGAGCCATGTAAATAGAGTCCATGGAAAGAAGGTTGGCTTTTGTGATGGTCTGGATTGCGCGCACAGCCATCTGTAGTTTCCTATGGTTCTGGGTAGAGCAGTTGCCATACCAGGTCATTATGTAGCCAGACAGTATGCGTTCAATGGTGCATCTGTAGGAGTTGTTAAGGGTCCCTATGGACATGCCAAATTTCCTGAGCCACCTGAGGAAGAAGAGGTGTTGTTGTGCCTTCTTGTTGCACCAATGTGGGAAATGATTGTGGCCCCTGTAGCAGCTCACTAGTTACATGTTGCCATCCTGAATATTCCCTCTTTAAACTCTGTTTTTTATTGGTTAGCCAATCCTCTATTCACATTGGCTAGCTCCCTGTATTATTATAGGCAGTGCCCTGTATTTTGGCCAGTACCACGTACGTTGGTCAGTGCTTAGTAGTCTATATTGCGGCCAGTACCATGTATTATGGCCAATATTTTTACTGTGTCTGCAGCTGTTATGATCCAGGCTGATGGTAACCCTGGATGAGGCAGATCTCAGAGTGAAACCTGGCTTCAAAGACAATAAGTTTTGTTTTTGCAATTTGGTTATTTTGGTGATCAATCACTGAACATATTCGTATGGGGCTGCCAATGTACTTTAAACAAAATAAGTGACATAAGTTACTAAAAGAATAGGGAAAATCAAAGTTACATATAGAACAAGTTGGAAAGATCTTATTATAAACAGAAAAAAAGAGAGATTCAAGCCTTTCCCCCAGCAATATATTTACAGACATTCAATCCCAGTGTAGTATTAAGTACTATCTTCAATCTTTAGTTTCTTCTGCAACTGATGAGGTCACAAACACTTCTTTTTGGCAGATTTGTGTACATTAACCACATGTGATTCTCTCTCTTACTCACTCTCCATGACGCACTGAATGTTAAGAAAATACTCCAGGCTTTTCCCAGTCCAGTCCACTTGGACTTCTTCCAGTTCTGATGGCCTGGGATTGTCAAAGTTAAACTCCCTTTCTACTGGTATGTATCTTTTGCCTCTGACCTCGATCTGCTCCTGGCCCCTGGCCTCTGTTTCTCTGGGTCATTTACAATGTTCTGTCTAAGCTGTGTGGCAGTCTATGTGCACAGCCGCTATGATGTTCTATGCATGGTGATCAGTATCGGCACGCTGATAGTTCTAGAAGTTGCTGCCATGCACGCGCCTCAGAGGTTCTTGCAGCCAGTAAGGACTTTAAAGGGAAATACTGGTTGTAAAAGTTCAATTTAGTAAATACTTCAGCACTTTTCTCACCAGGTGGCTTACTGAGTCATTTGGCTTAAGTCATGTGATTTATTAGAAATATTTTGAACTACTGCTTAAATAAGAGTTAAACCTCTTAAAACATAAGTCTGCTTCACAGAAATGAAAACCAAATGAAATTTACCTAATTCAGAATTCAAGTTCCCAAATAATAATATATTCAAAATCTTTCTTATCACATTTTATCTCAATGTTTTACGTTTGTAGATCTCCTTTTTTTCTGTTTTACACACACAGTCTTTCTCTCTCTCTTTCCCCCCCACAACCTTTTCGTCTCTCTTTACTCATTTCTTTTCTGTGTTTGAGACCACAGTATCCAACACACTTGTTAGATTTCTTACTGATAAATTAAGTATTTGCCTCTGAGTCTAGGGATCACAAGGTCCAATTCCTGGAGTACTGGGAATGAGGAGCTCCAGAGAAAGTCAACTAAAGATGTATGAAATTTGTGACATTTGCACCTTGAGATAACCACTTAGTTGACGTAATGAAAGGCTAATGACTGTGTTGAAACCGTACTTTGAGTATCATCTGTGTTATTCTATGGGCTTAATAACATCTCAGAATGACTGGAAGGTTTGAGTTATGGCAAGAGGTTGAATAGGCTGGGGCATTTATCCCTGGAGCGTAGGAGGCTGAGGGGTGACCTTATAGAGACTTATAAAATCATGAGGGGCATGGATAGGGTGAATAGCCAAGGTCTTTTTCCTAGGATTGGGGGAGTCCAAAATTAGAGGGCACAGGTTTGAGGTGAGAGGGGAAAGGTTTAAAAGGAACCTGAGGCACAATCACACAGAGGGTCGTGCATATATGGAATAAGCAGCCAGAGGAATTGGTGGAGGTGGGTACAATTACAACATTTAAAAGTCACCTAGATGGGTATATGAATAGGAAGGGTTTAGAGGGATCTGGGCCAAATGCTGGCAAACAGGACTAGGTCAGATTGGGGTGTTTGGTTGGCACAGACGAGTTGGACTGAAGGGTCTATTTCTGTGCTGTATGACTGTATGACTCTGTAACTCAGGAAGCTTTTATTTGGCCTTTAGTACAAAATGGTTTTCAGAATCTGCTGGCTTAGATATAAGTTATGACCACCTTGCATTATAAAGTTGACATTATACCTGAGCATAAGAAAAGAGTAGTTGGCTTTTCAGGGTGCATATGTACTGACTTGGATATCCCTGGACAGAAAGAGAGAGAATATCCTGGCGAAAGAGAGAAAACACAGCTATTGAGATCAGCAAGGCAGAAAAACCGTGCTATGTTATACACCAGGCAGGGTACAAACAACTTTTGATGGACACTGGACATCATGATTTGATGAAATTGGGCAAAAAGGTCAGCTTATTGGAAGCTGTTAGTATCTTTAGACCATTTCCTGTAAAGGCTACAGTTCTGTGGAGGGTATAGCATGGGTGTTTGGTTGTGTTAATAAGTTTTCTTTCCATATTTATTAATGAGATATGGGTGTCGCTGGTGAGGTCAGTATTTATTGCTGATGTCTAATTGCCCTTAAGGTGGTGGTGAGCTGTCTTCTTGAACCACAGCAGTCCATGGGGACGTGGGTATACCAGTTAGGGAGGGAGTTCCAGGATTTTGACCTAGTGAAAGGAAAGGAACAGAAGTGTGGTTCCAAGTCTGGTTGATGTGTAATGTTGAGAGGAATCTGCAGGTGGAGATGCTCTAATGCATCTGTTGCTTTTATTGTTCTCGATGGTAGAGGCTGGGGATTTGGAAGGCATTGAAAAAGCCTTGGCAAGTTGCTGCTGCTACTGTGTGTAGATGGTGGAGGGAGTGAGTGTTGAAGGTTGATGGGGTGCCAATCAAGTGAGCTGCTTTCTTCTAGTTGGTATCGAACTTCTTAGAGTCATAGAGATTACACAGCATGGAAAGAAGATAATTGTGTCCGCGCTGGTCATCAAGTGCCCATCTACTTTAATCCCTTTTCTAGCACTTGGCCTTTAAACTTGTTTGCTCTGTTGTTTCAAGTGTTCATCTAAATAGCTCTTAAATGTCTTGACGGTTCTTGCCTCTATCACACTTTTAGGCAGTAAGTGCCAGACATCCACAACTCTCTGGGTGAAAAACATTTTCTTCAAATCCCCTCTAAACCTCCTGCTCCTTATTTTAAAACTGTGCTCCTTGGTCATTGAACCCCTCCCCCGATAAAGGGGTTCCCCTCTATCTACCCTGTCTATGTCACTCAGAACTTTGTACAACCCAATCAGACCCCCCTCAGCTTTCTCTCCTCCAAGGAAATCAACCCTAGTCTCTCTAATCTCTCTTCATAGCTGAATTGCTTCAGCCCAGGCATCATACTGGTAAATCTCTTCTACACCCTCTTCAATCACATCATTCCTATAGTGTGATGACCAGAATAGCACACAGTACTCCAGCTGTGTTATATACAACTGCTCCATCACAACCTCCAACTTTTGTATTCAGTGCCTTGACTAATAAAGGCAAGTATTCCATTTGCCTTCTTAACCACCTTATTTACCTGTCTCCTGCTGCCTTCAAGAATCTATGGACATACACATCAAGGTCCCACTGATCCTCTGTATTTCTTAGGGTCCAACTATTCAACATGTACTGCCTTGCCTTGTTAGTTGTCCCAAAATACATCACCTGACACTTTTCAGGATTAACTTCCTTTTGGCACTGTTCAGCCCACTTGACCATCTGTCTATATTATCCTGTATTCTAAGACTTTCTTCCTTGCTGTTTAGCACACCACCTATTTTCGTGTCATCTGTGAACTTGCTGATCATACCTCTGACATTGATGTGTAGATCATTAATGCATACAACAAAAGCAAGAGACCCAGCACTGAACTTTGTGGTATGCCACTGGACAAAGGCTTCCAGTCACAAAAATACCCTTCGGCCATCAATCTCTGCTTCCTGCCATGAAGCGCCAAATTGCGCTGGATCCCATCAGCTCTTAGTTTCTTAACCAGTCTGCCATGTCAAAAGCCTTACTGAAATCTATACAAACAAATCAACTGCACAAATCTCATCTACCAATTCACCTCCTTAACCAAATTTATTAGACATGATCTCCCCATGACAAAGCCATGCTTGATTAATCCTTGTTTCCCCAAATAGAAATTAATTCTGAATGTCAGAACTTTTTACAGTAGTTTCCCTACCACAAGTGTTAGTGTCACTGCCATATAGTTTCCTGGTTTATCCCTACCATCCTTCTAAAACAATGGCACCACATTACTTGCTCTCAAGTGCTCTGGCACACCTCCTATGACAAGACAGGATTTGAAAATTAACATCAAAACTTCTACAATCATCTCCTTTGCCTTGGATAGATTTCATCTGGGCCTGTGGTTTTATCTACTTTCAAGCCCGCTACCACTTCCTTCTCAAAGCTAATTTGTTCAAATATGTCACAGGCCCCCCCTCCTGGATTTCTATACAGGCATTGCCTCTCTTTACAGTAAATACAGATGCAAAGCAGTCATTTTAAAATCTCAGCTATGTCTTATGGCTCCCCACACATTGCCACTTTGGTCATTAATGAACGCTACACTTTCCCTGATTATTCTCTTGCCTAAGATACTTATAAAATGCCTTTGGATTTTCCTTAATGTTACCCATCAGTGTTTTATCATGTCCCATCTTTGCTCTCCTAGTTTATTTTTTAAGCAGTTCCCTGGACTTTCTGTTCTCCGCTAGGGCATCCACTGTTTTGAGCCTGCAGCAGAATGCTGGTGGGAGTTTGTTCTCTGATCTAAGATATGCGACCCATTGTGATCAATGACTTTGAGAAGTTCACTCAGACACATCAAGGCAAAGGGGTTGCTGAAGTGGACTGTGCCGCTGGAAATTAGTTTGGGGATTCTTGCAGGACTGAGGGAGGTGACTTTCAACAAACACTGAATATAATTACTCAATATAATGGAAAGAAGCAAGCCTGTTTGTACCTGGGAGTAACTTTGGACTAGTTCATGTAAAAATACAACTTTGGAGAATGCATTATAACATTCGTAAAATGTTGGATGTTCAGTTTTGCTGGGAGTTAAAAGTGAATGCTTTTCTGTAGTGGATTAGGTGCCTACTAAGCAAAGTTCTGTTCATGTTGATTTTATTCTGACCGCCAAAATTATTGACTGCCTTAGGATTTAACTGTGACTGTCTGATAAAGAACTATGTGGTTGGCATTGGCTACGTAAAATGTCCAAAGTATATAATTACAAAGTCAGTGTCCTCAAGAGGAGCATTTGGATGATTAGGAGACTGAGATAGAGAAATAGAATATGTTTGGATTGCTGATTACATTATAGTATAGATTCTTGTTTATATTTTGTTTCAAAATAAAATTATTTATACATTCCCCAGGTGTCAGACCACATTGAAAAAACTACAAGGCACTCAGGTCGCAAAATCAATCTGTTCCAAAGCAAAACCTTATGCTTCTGTTAAAGATGTTACAGCAAATAACAAGGCTTCTTCAGATGACCTGGTTAGTGTGATTATAACACATTTACATTTTTCACAAGTGTTTTCCAAGTTCTTATCTAGACAATTACATTATAAAAGAGAAAGGATAGCCTATAACTCACTCAGTGCTTTGAGTGGAATCCTTCCAGTTGAAGAGAAGAGCAAAGAAACAATAGATTTGACATTACAATTGTGAAATGTCCTGGTGAATGGTAATGTCAGTATGTTCCAAATCTAGCTATTTTCTGCTTAGTGAAGTTGTTTATGGTGGATTTCATTTGCCTCAGTGGCAAAAGCTTGGACAATTGGAGCTCACCAGCAATACTTCATTGGTAAAGTAATGATCGAAGCTGTTCATCTGATCTGGAGAGCATGATATTGAGTAGAGTAGTGAATTTTAACAATCTGATTCATTAAAATATATTTATTCTTAGTTTTATAATTAGCTTTCAAGATTTGAAGCGTAGAGAATAGAAAGGAATTCAAGTTCTAAGTATTGTTTGTTATTTGCCTATGTCATCTGTATTGGATAGTTATATTTAAAATAATTACAAGGTGCATTCTAGATTTTGTTTTACCTATAATGACTGAGAAAAATAACCACAGCTTCAGGTTTTCACGTTCCCATGAGACAGAATAGAAAAATGCAGACCAGTATATTGATGTTTTCAGTTTGCTTCTGTTTATGAAGTTCTTATGGTTAGAGCATTGCTAAGTTGGTCAAAGTACACGTGAGATACTGCTGTGGACTAAGCATCTACTATTATTTGAGAAGTCCACAGTAGATTCTGTCAGTTGGGCTTCAGTCATGACAGATTAGAACTGCACACTGCTGTCATTGACCAGGAACTCAGAGGTTTTGACATTGATTTTACACTGTAAGTAAGACCTGGTGGGCAGGGGAAGGTCTGTTCAGGAACAAGGTGTTGGGCACAACTTCTTATGGAAAGGAAAATCAGAAGAAGAATGCTGCCATCATGGAATTGGGTTTGCTATTAAGAACAAACTAGCTGGCAATTTCAGAGACACCCCTTGTGGGATAAATGAACACATCATGACCCCTCGGTTCTCCCTTGGTCAGAACCAGTATGTTACATTCCTCAGTGTGTATTCTGTAGTGTTGAATGCTATATACAAATCTAAAGAGGTATTTTAAACCAACCTCAATAGCCTGTGGCTCGAGTCCCAAAGTGCGACAGGCTGATCCTCCTTGATGACTTCAGCACCAGAGTTGGAAACTGACACAGATCTCTGAGGAAATGTAGTTGTGAGGGAGTGGCTAGGGAAATCCAACAGCACTAGTATCCTGCTGCTGACAAAGTACCTAATCTACACCTTGTTTCATCTGAAAGGCAAGTACAAGGCGTCATGGCAACACCCTCACTCCAAGCAACGGCATCTGCCCGACTGTGTCATCATCTGAGCAAGGGACCACAAGGACGTGTGTATGTGCCATGACTGTTGCATAACCACCACCTGATTTATTTTGTCGTCACCATCAATATTGCCCGGAAGCATCATTGGCAACAGAAACATTCCCCCGGGCATTCAGTGCTGAGGACACAAAGACACTAACAAGGGAACCCGATTTATCCAGCGTCTCACTGTCAACCTGACAAGGAGATACTGAATGTTCACAGCACATGGTCTGCCTTCAAGGCCTCCACAATCAACACCTGTGAAGGATGGTCCGTGAGTCTGTCAGAAAACCAAGACTGGTTCAATGAGAACGAACACAAAGTCCAGCAGCTGATAAGGCATTTCTGAATCTGAGCAGAAACCTAACTTGAGCACTGGCTTATTTTTACAGACAGCTAAAGACTGAGGTGCCAACAACGTCCCTTTATCTAAAGAACAGATGGTGGGTAGAGAAAGCAAATGCAATCCAGCAGTTAGCCACCAGCTGCAATGTGGGTGGTATCTTTAGCACCGTCAAGACTATCTACAGTCCATTCCCAGGTCTTACTGCTGGCTAAGCTCAGAGAGGTGCTCATTAAGAACAGGGAGGCAGTCTGTGTTTACTAAACGGGACATTTTGAAGATCTATCTTGATAAATTGTGTCTTCACTGTGAATGTCCTTAACTTTATACCACTGCATGACACTTGTCGCCATCTCAGCACAACCTCATACAAGGTAGGAAAGGTCATTTAAGAGTTAAAAGGCAACAAGGCATCAAGAGCAGATGGAATCCATGCCCAGCACTTAAAATAAAGCAGAGAAACATTATTAGCATGAGTATATAACCTAATTTCCAATTAGGAAATCTGGAAGGAAGAGAGCATGTCAGGAGAACTCAGATACTATAATTGTGACCATCTTCAGGAAAGGTAACAAGTCTGTGGTAACATCAAAGGAATTTCCCTGCTGTCAGTCACAGGGAAAGTTATTGCAAGAGTCCCCTCCAGTTACCTTCGCCCTCTGAGCTCTTTCCAGAGTCACAATGCAGATTTCACCTTCTAACGGGCACATCAGATATGATCTTTACTGCTTGACAACTGTAAGAGAAATGCAGGAAACTTTGTATGTGGCCTTCTTTGACCTCACAAAAAACTTTGACACCGTCAACGGTGAAGGATTATGGAGGGTCCTTTGTTTCAGTTGCCTTCACAAGTTTGTCTTCATCCTTCACTTTCAGTGCAATGATATGCAAGCCATAATCTAAGCAATGGATGCCCTGACCCAATTCAAATTTGGTCAATGGTCAAGCAAGGCTATGTCATTTCCCCAAAGTACTTCTTCATTGTCCTTGCTGCAATGCTTCACCTCACCTTTAGCAAGTACCCTGCTTGAGTGGAGCCCATCTACAGGCAAACAGGAACCTGTTCACCCTCAATCACCTGCAAGCCAGAACTACAATATGTAGACGATGCTTACATCTCTGCATTCTTGAAGGTTGAGATTCTAGCCATTGTCAACACCTTCAATGAGACATATGAGATCATGAGCCAAACACTAAAAATTCCATTTTTAGACAAAGAACTTTTTCCAATTACAGTCCACTTTTGGCCCCCAGCTGTAGGTATCAAAATCCATGATGAGACGTTGGACAATATGAACGAATTTCAATATCTTTGCACCCTACTGTTAACTCAACACTTCCTTGAGAGTGTCAGTGCGGCTTTGGTTGCCTGAGGAAGAAAGTTTTTGAAGACCTGGATATCAATCACTGTACCAAGCTCATGGTCTAGAAAGCAGTAATGATACCTTTCCTACTATAAGGCTCAGAGGTGTAGACTATGTACAGCAGTGTTATGGACCTGACCAAATCTCTCAAGATATATTAATAAGATAGTTCAGACCCTAACTTTATCCTATTTTAAAGGTAAGTGTAAGGCATTGCATTCCAAATGCCATTCAATTGGTGAAGCTACTTGACTTTAACCAAAACACACTTTGGTTTTACACTACAGTTAAAATACAGACAAAATAAAAAGAAAAGAAAAGAACTGGCTTAACTGTAAATGATGAAATGCATAACGATATATATTAGCTACTACTAATTAACTATTCCAATATTATAACATTCCATAAACATATCCTTGGCAAAGGCAAATAAAATAGATTGTCTCACATGCAATTCTAGCAGCAGGAAGAGAAGCCCAGCTTGTAGCTGTAACAGAGAGAGGATTAAGAGCTTCCACATCCAGCTTCAGGAGTCCAGCAACTGCAGAAAGATAAGACTAAACATCCTGGTTCTTTCGGAGCTGGACGCCACCCATTCAGGCTGCTTCTACTGTTCCAACTTTCAAAAAAACCCCAAGGATTCACAAGCTGTTTACTTTATTGGCTCTGAGCAGATTGCTCTTCACCTTTGTCTCAACCTTTCTTCATTAAAAAAAAAGACAAAATACTCTTCTTAAAGCCATAGTATTGTCACAGCAGGTGCCTCCAAACTCAGGAGAAGTACTACCCAGCGTTACCTCCGCAAGATCCTTCAAACCCAGTGGCATAGGCGCACCAATATCTGTGTTCTCACTCAGGCCAACATCCCCAGCATTGACCATTTTTGATCAACTCTGCTGGGCACTGCACATCATCTGCATGCCTGACACTACACTTTTGAAACCAGCACTATACCCGGAGCTTTGGCTAGCAAGCCCCAGGTGAGAGAGGAAACGCTTCAAGGACACCCTGAAAACTTCCTTAAAAATGTGCAGCATGTTCATCAACCTGTGGGAGATTCTGTCCCAGGACTACTTAAAGTGGAGTGAAAGCATCTGGGAAGCATTGGTACAATTGAGCCTCATTGGTTGACTATAGAACAAACTATCAACAAAGAAAGGAATGCGTGGCAGCCCATCAACCCTCTTTCCCAGAGCCCTGACCACTGTCTGCCTACCTGTGATAGAGAGTGTAGGCCGTACATTGGACTTTTCAGTCACCTGAGAATGAAGTGTGTTATACTCAACTAAGAGGGACTGATGACTAAGAGAAAAGAAAATTCCGGGGAGCCTCTTCCTGCTGCCAGGAACATGGGATGAGTTAGTATGGCAATTGAGGAAAATTCATTTTTTGCAGGCACTTTAACAAAGAGTCGAACTATTCCTTTGTTGAATTAACTGTAAATCTGTGGATGAGCTCATTCATAGCTGTGTTGATATAATCTTTCCTCCAGTATGTGGGAAAACTGCAATGTCTTTCTTTGAAAGTTAACTAATGAAGTCTGAACATGCTGCAGCAGGTTTTACAAATTTCAACTTGGTAACAAATTTCATTCTTTTTTGGGAAGACAGCCAGAATTAGCCCATTGTGGGGTGGAGGGACAGATGGTGGTGAAGGAATTGTTGGTTTCAGTTTCTTTCATAACTTTCCATAGATCTGTCATCCTCATCTCATTATAGGGAAGATCTCCTGGAGGTTTGCTGTAAAACACCACACAGACTAAACATCAAAAAATTGAAAATCCATTTTCCACACAAGTCCTTGAATGGAGACATCAACATTTGCCAAATCACAGGTGGTTTTGTGCTGTGGACGTGTGCCCAGGACACAGCGTGAGACTTCCTGAGCACACTTCACATAAGTGCCTTGCAATTAGAATACTGGGTGTACTTTCATCTGATTAGTCTAGATTGGATGCAAACCCAATTGCCAAAAGTAAAAGAAAGAGCTCTAAGCTATGATAGAAGCATTTCTTCAAGAAATGGAATTCAATATCAATTATTATTTTAGAAAAGCTAGGGTGTGTTTCCGTGCTGTATGACTCTACGATTCTATGACTCGAATCCTACCTCCACCCATTGCCCCCCCATACCTGATAGTCTGAAAAGTCCAAATTAGTTGTTGTTGTTCTCTCCTGAGGCATGGAGTGTGAAGAATAAGGAAATTCATGATCCACTACATTTGGGGCAATTGAAAGCACCCTTATCCTAACTTCTGAAAGACCTTAAAGTAGAACAGTATCATTGTTGTTGGGATAATCAGAAGATGTATTTTTGTTAGTATACTGCAGCAATACCATTTCAAGTAAGTGAAATAAGTGAAAATCTGATGTAAATAGAATCTTAAAATTTTATCTCTTTCTCTTTGTCTCTCATACACAACTATACCCAATCGTTACATACATATGGCTGTTTCACTCTTGCCCTCCAACTAATGCATTCTAACAGCCATTATCCCTTGGGATGCCCTTATCAACTATGCAAAGGACATCTGCTTCTCTGAGTGAAATTGCCAAGAAGGGCACTCTCATACTTTGGGATACACACATGTTGTAATCCCCTAAGCATGTTTCAGTTGCCATCTTTATAGTGAAATCAGGGTGCATGCTTTTAATCAGTCAGAGTCAAATTCTCATCGTAGAATAAAAGGCCAGTGGAGAGGCGATAGCCTAAAGGTATTATCGCTGGACTATTAATCCAGACACCCAGATAATGTTCTGGGGACCCAGGTATGAATCCTGCCACGGCAGATGGTGCAATTTGAATTCAACAAAATATCTGGAATTAAGAACTTAATGATGACCATGAACCCACTGTTGATTGTTGGAAAAACCCATCTGGTTCACTAATGTCCTTTAGGGAAGGAAATTGCCATCCTTACCTGGTCTGGCCTACATGTGACTCTAGACCCACAGTAATGTGGTTGACTCTAAACTGCGCTCTGGGCAATTAGGGATGGGCAATAAATGCTGCCTGGTCAGTGATGCCCTTTTCCCGTGAATGAATAAAACAACTCCACTATGTCCACATTTTCTCCCAGATGGGAACATTGATATTCCATTAATTAGCTCTTAATTGTTTTTCAAGTTTTCGATAGAAAAGTTGGATGGATGTAGGAATGGCAACACATTAGACCTACATGGAAAAGGAATTAAAAAGCTACAGAAGTTTGAAAAGGTAAGCATTTACTATTCTATTACTATACTTTCCAGCTCATAAAGTCTATTTTAAAAGTCATGAAATAAGTGTGGTGCTTTCGAAGATCTTCATTCCTCATAGGGCAATCCTTTCCCAAGACAAGTAATCAATGGCCCATTATTTAATCACTGGGCACAATTCACTTATTGAAACATTGGATTACTTTTCTCCATTCATGATAATCCATTTGGTGGGTCATTCTCTATGAAAAAATCTATTCTCACAGAGTCCCCAGAGTGTGGGCTGAATGGCCTGCTCTGCATGATTTTATATCAGTCTCGTTCGTGGTGAATTGGAGTGAAGGCATGGGGTTGACTTGGGATGGAGGAGGAGGGGAGGTTGTCTTGAGACAATAAAATTTCCTTAATTCAGACCTTCTAAAACTTGTCAGTGAAAGCAATCCTCTCGTGAGCACAATTTACATCGAAGTTTATAAATAAATGATTTTCTGCATGTTTGGAATTTTTGACCACATCTCCCTGAATTTAAAATGAAGGTGAAGAGCTGAATTTGCTAAACTGCAGTGAAGTAGAAATGGTAAAATTGAGCACTTTCTCCTTTTCTGATTCTCAGTGGGAGACTGTACATTTGATTTAAAGCAAGCCACTAAAATGGTGATACAATCCTTGTTAGCATATTCTGTTACATAATACATCGTGACATACTGCAAAAACCTTGCACCACTATTCATTTAATGTGCAAGTTGGCTGTTTACGTACAACAGAAGCCCATTTTAGCATAACTGTACTGCTGTAATAACATTTGGCTTACCCAATTTTAGATGTAGGGGACATGCTGATGTATTTCTCAAATTCTCACAGTTTACTGTGTGAAGAAATAATCCAAGATAAAGCAACCTCAGAATTATCTTGATTTCAATGCTGTTCAGTCACAAGTTTGGTACAGTTAAGACGCAAGATCCTAAGGAGACTTGACAAAGTAGATGCTGAAAGGGTGTTTCCCTCTTGTGGGAGAGACCAGAACTAGGGAACACAGTTTGAAAATAGGGGCCTCCCATTTAAGAGGTATGGCTTTTTTTGTCTCAGATGGTCTACAATGCATGAGAGGCTAGAATTGGAGAAATTAAGGTTGAGGAACTGGGGGAGAATACAGAGGTAAGGAGGCTTGAGGCCATGGAGGTGTTGCAACTAAGGATGCTAAATTTAAAATCAAGATGTTGCATGAGTGGGAGCCATTGTGGATCCAAAGGTTTAAATAAAGGCTTGCATGAGAATTTCAGCAGCAAATAAGCTAAGACAGATGAAGTTGCGCAATGTTACAGAGCTGAAAATAGGCAATTTTCGTGATTGTGCAAATATTTGGTCAGAATCTCATCTCTGGGTCAAAAATGACACCAAGGTTGTAAACAGATTGGTTTGGTTTCAGAATGTGATTAAAAAGAGGATGGAACCCAATAGCTCAGGAAACTCAAGCAGAACTGAAAAAAAATTTGCTCCAGTCTTCCCAATTTTGGTTTATGACAAGCAAGTGTAAATAATTTAAGCTCTTGACATCCCTTTATGCAACAGTAAACCTAGTATTTTCTGAAATCCCTATTTATTTTGGCAAACATTATTGTTATTGTGCATCAGCAAAGGTTGCAAAATCTCATTCAATTTTCTCAAACCGGGCTCAGATAAAACATTTAATGTTATTAATAATGTTTTAATTATATGCAAAGGATGGAGTGCATTCAAAAAGCCTGCAATTTATTTTATTACAGTTGCCTGGAATAAAAACTTTGGACCTGTCCTGTAATTCAATAGAAGAAATTGAGTATTTGGACAATAATAATGAAATTACAGAGCTTAAACTATATGGTAATAATATCAGGAAAATTAAGAATCTGGACAGGTGAGTGTTGATGAAGATTAACTTATTGCAAGATAAATATTATAATTGTTTGGAACCTCTAATTAATTAATTTGACTTCTTTGCTTGCCTGTGTTGCTATGAAGAATGGTCTTTCAAGAATTAAATAAAAACAAACTGTGCTCTAATAATGCCTGTTTCAAAATCAAATGTATCTGACTTATGTAAATTCATACATAATTATTTACAACAGGGGCCAATGGCTATAAATTGCATCACAGTGAAAGAATCTCTGGGATGGTAATCTACCTGGTATAAATAACAAATTTTATGTGTAGCTATATCTGACTGTAAGTACTGACTGGAAACAGCAAGCATGCTTTCAACCCAGGGTTTTGATTAGAAGACCTGAACTTTACAATAGGTTTGATGTCTGGTATGGTAGGCTTTCCGGCACCACAAGAACACCTCCCTGACTGCATCTGAACCTCCAGTCCTCTGTCATACAGTCCAGTTGAATGCAGGAGGCAGGGAATTGAGCCAAGCTGGTAGGAAAAACCTATTGTAATCTTCAGGGGTTGGGAAAGGTAGAAGGCTATTGCTTAGTTGCCTGAGACACAATAGACTGATTCTTATGTTTTCTTGGCTAGCTAAAAGTTATGTCAAGGTTATTGGAGTGTTTTTATTGCAGCGCTCACTGTATCTTACCAAACTTATCTCACTAACTACCTACACCACCCTCTGCCATCCCTCTCGTCTGACGCTATCCCCATCTTATCACACATTGTCCAAGTATAACTGGCCACTCACAAGATATCCGCTGAAAGGCTGGCGTCCTTTGCACCTGTGCCATCTTTGAGAGGTTGCTGTGCACCTGGACAAGTGCTGGCACACTGGGATTGCCCCTCTTGGAGAAGGTCCAAGAAATAACTGCAATGTGCCTCCAGCCCCACATCAATGTGGATGACTCTTAACTGACCTCTGAAGTGACATAGCAAGCCATTCTGTTGTATGAAACCAGCACCAGTGTTTCAGGAGCATTTCGTCATTTTTTCTCAGGGTAACTTGGGAAGGACAGTAACTGCCAGCTTCCTGGCAATGCCCTCATCCCAAGAATGATTTTTTATTTATTTAGGAAATGCTGATTAAGTCATGTTAAACTTATATTTTTAAACTTTGAAGCTTGAACAGGGAAATGATAAGGAGGAGATGAGGTGCTCCAGTCTTGAAATCTTACATTTTTGGACAAGAATGTAGTAAGGCTCGATTTTAATAAAATTTGGATTCAGGAATGAAGAACGTGGTGCAGATTAGTGTATTGGGATCTTGGAGTGAATAGGATATACCATTGCTGTGATCTATTCTCCGTTTTAGTAGCTGACCTCTGGCAAATTACATTGCACAATGTTGTACTTATATTGAATAGCTATACTGTACCATGTATTAGCACCTCCTACTGCTGTACTATTTGAATGTAGATCAGAGACTAGCCTAGGAATGTATGGCAATATGACAATTATTATTTCTGTGATTTACCATGAAAATCTGATTTTAGCAGCTCCATTTATAATTATGACTGTTCTTCATTACCTCATCTTTTATTTAAAGGTTGCAAGAGCTTCAAGTTCTCCAGTTGCAGTTTAATAATATCACAAGTTTAAGTAAGTGAGACTTGTCATGGTTCTTCAGGATTTGAAAGGGGGGCCCAAAAGAGGAGGATTGGTACAACTTTTAAATTAGATTTACATTATCAGCTACAGTCCCATAAGTGAACTTGTGTCTAGAAGAAATTCAATTTGTAGAGCCTCTTAGAAGGCCCACAAAAAGGTTCAATTAGCAGAAACTCGCTATGGTGAATCATTCAGATAGAATTATAAGTGGTTACAACTTGCACAGGATAATCTTTGAAACTAACCCTAATGTTTTAAACTAACCCAAAACTCAGTTTACCTTGACTTTTTCTGCTAGTTTAACCAATTTATAATGAATTGTATCAAAAACATCAGTGAAACCAAGTGGAAATGCCAGGTCATTATACAAATTGAATACTCAATTGAAATCCATGAAATATTAACTATATTCTAGGGGAGAAAAAGTCTATGGAATATGTTATGTATAGTCACTTAACACATACTAATGGGTTAAATAAATGCAGCATGTTCACGAGTGAAATGGAAGGTGAAGTCCTGCTGTTTCTGCAGAATATGGCATTTTGATGTTAAATGTACTGCTTTTCAAAAAGTCTGTCTCTTTCACTCTTCCTGTAGCTGTGAAAAGGAGCAGTGCAGTCCTTATTCTGAATAGACTGTTCGGTGGTTTCAGTTTACCCATCTTTCTTCTGGTGTCGTTGAACAAAAAAACCATGTGGATCCCTATATTTGGAGCTGGCATGTTTCTTTGGGAGAATAGTTACACGGATGCCCCTATCCCAGGGCATGCATAATATACATTTTGGGAAATTATGCCCTTTGAGTTATTGATTTGCCACTCACTAAAGACAATAGATGAAAGAAACAATGAGAGGATGGTTTTGCTTCATAAAAAAAACCTATAAAAGACAAGAGTGTTGTCTGTTTTAAATTGACCTTCAGTGGTGATGCTGGGTTTCTTTAATGTCATTAGACTTGTGAACAGGATGATAAAGGTAATTCAAACATAAAATTTAATTTTAAACAGGAAAGAACTGATCGATCTAAACCATGTTATTTGTGCCTGCCAGAAACTTTGCAGTGCCCACTGATTATGGAATTTATAACAGGGCTGTTGATTCACTATCCATATGCAAGATTTAGTAATGTTAAGAGCCATTTATTTCAGCAGTGTCATACAATAATGTTACAGGGATCTGCTGTTATAAAGAGGGAATACAGAAGGTCTGTTCTGCATTTTGCTGCTTTGGAACTTTGCATGTAAATGTCAAGTCTGGAAAATTAATGTTTACTTCCCTCCTCTTCTGAAGATGCATGGGAAACCTTTAACCAAGTGACCATTATTTATGTGTGAGACGAAGAAGCAAGAATATCAGCAAGCTGCATGAGTCACAGTTGAACTAGTTCTTCTTATAACATGCACATCGTAGTAGGGGTCATTAGATAGCAGTCAGGGTTGGAAATTCTAGCTAGAATTAGTTTAACTTTCGTCCTCTCTCTCTTTTGTCTATCTTTAGACATCTTTAATGTTCCAAGGTGTCAGTCATTGCTCAGTACTCTCACTTCTGAGTTAGGAGGTGGTTGGTTCATGCTTCACTGCAGAGAACTGTGTGCATAATCCAGGCTGACACTCTAGCACAGTCGTGAGAGGATGTGGCACTTTCAGAGGTTCCATTTTTTTAGAAGAGACATGAAATCAAAGTCTAAGCCCTCTCTGCTTCATTCCTCAACCAAAGTTGTGAGAAACAAATCATCTAGTCAATACATCATTGCTGTATGCATGACGTTGCTGTGCACAAATTGACATTTGCGTTTCTTATAATATTGACTACGCATCAAAAAGTATTTGATTGGCTTTAAAGCAATTGATAATTGTCTGAAGTCCTGAAAGACACTACAGAAATGCAATTAAAAACAAAATACTACAGAATCTGGAGATCTGAATCAAACACACAGAATAACGGAGAAATTCAATAGATCTGGCAGCATCTGTGGAGAGAGAAACAGAGATAATGTTTTGAGTCCAGTATGACTCCATTTTTTATATATACTTTTGACAGAGGTGGAGGAGGAACAAGAGCTCCTTGTGTTGAGGTCCAGTGCAAAAGATAAGGAGGTTGTTAATGCTGGTGAAAGAGAAAAAGAGCTATAAAATGGATATATATTAAGGTGTAAAAGGAAGTGAATGGGTCCTCTCTATGAAGAGCAATAAGCAAAATAATCAAGACAAGGCTAGGGTGAGCGGGGAGGAGAGTGTAAAAAAATGGAGAACAGACATGATGCAGTCAGTTTCTGAAATTATGGAATTCAGTATTGAAACCTCAAGGCTGCAGAGTGCCTAAGCAGTGAGCTGTTGTTCCTTGAGCATGGGTTTGAAGATTGTAGCAAGCCCAGGACAGAAATGTTAACATGAGAGCAAGGTGGTTTATTGAAATAACAAGCAACTTGGAGGTCAAGGTCATTCCTATGGACAGAATGGAGATATTCCACAAAATAGTCATCCGCTCTGTATTTGGACTCGCCAATATAACGGAGACCGCACAAAGTTCTCCTTTAGTTCTGAATAAGAGACATACTTCACTCAGTGTTAACTCTGTTTCTGCCTCCACAGGTGTTGCCAGACCTGCTGAGTTTTTCCAGCATTCTTTGTGTTTGTTTAAAGCTTGCTACCTATTGGTAGTCTGACTCAGCACCATACCAGGCAACTAATGTATTGTTAAACTATTGAGGGAGACTTGAGCATTTTTATGAGTGCAAATGTACCAGTTACATTAAAGCCATGATTGACTGCAGCCCAGTACCAATTGTGAAATGGTATTTGTTAACTTTTCTTTATTATGTTTAGGGAAAGGTCTCCTCAGACTCCGTAAATTACAGCGATTGAGGCTGGACAGCAACCGCTTGATCTGTGTGGAATCCCGAGAGCTTTCAGGACTATACCAACTGACGGCTTTGGATATCAGTCATAACCAGTTAACTGACATCACTGTAAGGAAGATTGCAACAGTTACAGGGGGTCTGGGAAAATGGGGCAAAGGATTATTCCCCTGGTATAATTTGCTTTTGATAACTGGTTGAGTACATTGACTGCTCCTCAGAGACCTAACTGGAATTTATTAGCATTTGGGTTGCCCCTTGACTAAATCCAAGATGTACTGACTTGGCATCCTACTTGGACTGGAGCTGAGTTTTCAACCCTATACCTGGTTAGCCACCAAGCTTGAATATTCTCTCCTGATACTAATTAACTTTAATTTTTAAAAAAAAACCTTACTCTACCCTGTTATCTGTATCTGACTTCTTGTCTTCCTCGATTGAAATCTTAGACTACATCTTCACCTTTTTTTATAGAGTCCTTCAGCAGCTTTCTTCACATGCTTGCCACACACCTTGTGGTGTGAATCCACACCAACGTGTTTATCACTCTCTTCCTTACCAAGATTCCTGCAATAGAAGAATGTAGTGCTGCTCAGCGCTGACATATTAGCTTGACAACCTCTTTCAGATAAACCTAATGTGAATAATTGTAAGTGGGAAAGCGTAATGGAAAAATATATTAAGGTAAATTAAATTGTTTGCATGCAGCATGAGAAATTTCCGGTTTGATTTGGACTGATCTAGGATAAGAACAAGAGTTAATGTAACTTCATTAACATATTCTGCCATGCAGTAGAAGTGGAATTTCACTGAGGGATATTAAGTGCATTATGTTTTTATCTAGGCTGTGAATATGTTGCCCTGCCTTGAGGAGTTACTTGCTTCCAATAACAAGTTGTGTGGAGTTATTGATCTCGGCAAGTGTAACAAGGTCAGTGTCAGATGTGCTAAATGCAAAAAATAAACAGCCTCGATCAGTATTTGCTGCATCTCCAACATTTAAACAAATAATATTGATGTCTTCTTTCTATGGAACATAGATTTGTCAAATTGGACTGAGAATTTCCATTGTAGCATCCTTCTCATTGCATGTATGTGATTTTCTTTTTCTTAGTGGGTTTATTATCACTTAAATCGTGAAGCTCCGGTCAGTCAAGCTGAGATGTCTTAAAAAAAGCTCAACAGAACTTCCATATTCTCATTGATTTGTTAACTTGGTTTACATTTTGACCGACCCATTTCATGAATATGATTTAAAGTCGAATACCTTGACAGATGATTAAAGTCAGTGTCCATCGCTATTTTGGATGCTAAAGAAGACCTCTAAAAATGACTTTTAGAACACAGCCAGGGGAGAGAAAGGTATTTTTGTGGTGTGCAAAGGAATATGAGGGTCTTGTCGTGATAGTTAAGTACAGTGATGACTCTGAAACATGAATGAAATATACTAAGAGGCATATAGTCAATTTATAGAAATGTGCTGATGAATAAATCAGAGATTTCAGTTCTTAAATGTTCTCTTGAACAAATTATTACTCCATATATGACGTTTGAATTATTTATTTTGTTACATTTCATCTTCACATTTAATACATGATCATGGATACAGGTTAATAATTATTTTGTCACCTGTCAAATTACTCTTATTCATGTTTTGCTCTGACTGCTATGTAAGCAGATCAAAATAACCTGAACACACATGGCAAAAACCATGTTTGCAGATGAAGGTGTAAAGAAAAATGAAGTAAATTCAGAGAGTATATAATCAGGTCATAAATGTGAATTGACACAGTTTATAAAAAAGTGATATTTGAGGTTTTTGGTCCAGATGAAGTATCGACATACATTAATATTGACAAATGGTCTAATATATACTATATATAAATATGGGGTATACACTAAGTGTATTGTATGTTACCTGCATTTATTGGGTGGAATATATGTCACGCAGTATAAGTTTAACTTGGGTGTTGAAGTGTCATTTCTGCTTTGAGACTAGGTTGGCTTTTCTCATGCAGTTGCATCATAGTCAGCTCATTAGATGTGTTTGCATGAGTAGCTTGGCACATCTTCGAACGGGGGAGTGAGCAGAAGTCAGCACCCCTGTTGTTTCCTCAGGGGATCTTGGCGCCATATTTATAGGGCACCTAGATGGGGATTTACTTGTTGCCAGCCAGAAGCATGACATTAGCTTTTGGGTGGTTCGCTCGCCTGACATTGGGGGTTCTCAGTCCAGATAGAATGTCCTCACAGTTGACCGACACCTCATTGCAGACTCTAGGCTGCACAGAAATAGGTGATGACCTCCTGTTGTACCATGTCAGCATGAATGGAGATCACAGCACAAATTAGTGGCGATGGGGCCCGCTCCAGCACCTGGCTGCAGTGTTGTGGACAGATGCACAATTTCCTGTGCTCCACAAAGTTAAGGAATGCTATATGATCAATGCAAAATGACACTCATAAGGGCATCAGCAATATAATTATGTGATTTGTTGAGTGTGCCAGACAGGAGGATTGACTGCAAGCCTTAGTACCAGATGGATTATGTGGACTGAATGTACTCCAGCCACCTCATGCTGTCAATTTCCACCTATTCTAGGACAGTGTGGTTGTTAGTCAATTACCAAGGAAGTGCAGTCATAGGTATGAATGTTCATAAACTGCTCAAGCACCCTGTGAGATGATGATTGTTCTCCTGCAGGCGACCAGAATGATCAATGCACACAGTTGGAGCGAGCATTTGCAGATTGGCAAAAGAGTGCCAAACATTAGAATCCTGGACCCAAAACATTACTTCTGTTTTCTCTCCATAAATACTGCCAGACCTCCTGAGGTTTTCTAGCAATTTCTGTTTTTGTTGTTGATTAGGATTCTCTTTGAGGAGGAGGCAATGGCACTGGCAGGAAGGAGTTGGATTGTGCACACGTAGATGTAGAGACTCAAAGGTCTGAGCAGTGAAGGCAAGCATGCTAAATGCCTTCTTAATTACCCTATCCATATGTGATGCAAACTTCAAAGAATTATGGACCTGAACCCCTAGGTCTCTCTGTTTTACAACGCTACAACAAGGCCCTACTTTTAATTGTAAAAGTCCTGTCCTTGTTTGTTTTACCAAAACGCAATACCTCGCATTTATCCAAATTAAATATCATTATTATCCAATTATTTATCCAAATTAAACTGCCACTCTTCAGCCCACTGACCCAATTGATCAAGATCTCTTTGTAACCTTAGATAACCTTCTTCACTGTCCATTATACCACCAATCTTGGTGTCATCCGCAAACTTACTAACCATATTCGCATTTAAATTGTTTATGTAAATGACAAACAACAGTGGACCGATCCCTGTGGAACACCACAGATCATAGGTCTCCATTCCAAAAACAACCCTCCACCATCATTATGTCTCCTAATGTTAAGCCAATTTTGTATCGGATTGGCAAGCTCACCTTGGATCCCATGTGGTCTAATTTTACTAATTAGTCTACCATGTGGAACCTTGGCAAAGGCTTTACTAAAGTTCAAGCACCTGAAAGGTTAACTGATATCTTAGTTAACTGAGGGGTGGCACTGTGGCTTAGTGGTTAACACTGTTCTAAGAATTATGCAGAGAGCTGCCAAGGACTGTTGACAAGATAACTGAGTGTGCAAGACCATGACAAAGACAAGGTAGAATGGAAAATGTGAAGGTTTCCACGTGGGTAAGTCCAACAGAAATGCAAGATATGGAGAAATACAAATGATGAGAGATTATGAAGTGTTGATGTCTAAAGGGACTTGGTTGCCCTTGTTCAGAAGCCACTGATGGTGCTTTTCAGATGCAGTTAGGAAGTCAAATGGTTTGATGGCCTTTATTCCAAGAGAAATTGAGTGCAGAATTGAGAATGCTGTAGTTGGTTAGTGCCTGTATAACCACACTTGCATGTTTGTTTGCAGTGGTGGCCTGCTGACCCAAGGGAAGATATGCTTGCCATAGAGGAAGTGTAACCAATCTTACCCAGATTACTTGCAAGAATGGTGGGATGGTCCTAAGAGTAAAAATTGAACGTATTGTATTCTCTGGAGTTTAGAACAATGAGACGTCATACCAGTGAACCATACAAAATTATTCCAAGGCTCTATGGGTGGATATAGGAACTATATTTCCCCTGACTTGGGTTGGTGGCTGGCAGCTTGGTACTTTTGTCTATAACCAGGTGACAGAGACTCGGAGTAAGAAGTAGGCCATGCTGGACTGAGATGAGGAGGAAAGGAGGAATATATTCATTTAGAGCACAATTAACCTTTGGGAAGCTTTGCCCCAGAGGACTGTGGGGGTTCAGTAGTTGGGTATTTTCAAGATAGAGTTGGACAGATTCAGCATTTTAAAGATATCAAGGGATCTATGGATAATGTGACAAAATGATGTTGAGATTGAAGATGAGTGATGATCTAGGTAAATGGCAGACCAGGCTCCAGGTGTCTAATGGCGTACCCTTGCTGCTAATTCCTATGCCCTATTTTGCAATTACACATGATAGATTTCATCATAAGACACCTTCCTCATTGGCAGTAGGCGTCAGGAAGATGTGAGTGCATATGTAATGATCTAGGAGTGCATGTGGCTTCAATGTAGTGTGCACCTGAGGCTGGCGGCTGCATCATTTCTCCTTCCAATTGCTTGTGTTTAAATGAGTATGCTGTGCTGTGCGGGTATTATAGTGCTTTGACTGGCTCTGCAGACACGGTCCTGTACGAGCAAAGTATTCACACAAATTGAATGCTTTTCATTAGAGATTATCACAATTGTAGCAGATTTTATGGACAATGGCAATTTTTAATGCAGTCACTGGAACATTAGAGAACTGAAAATTAACAACAATGCCCTTGCCCAAGGGGGCTTCCAGCCATCAGAGGATTAAAAGCAATTGTTTGCAGAATTTGGATTGATTCTCACTGGGCTTGGAATCTGTGGTAATGAGTTGGTCACAGGACTATCTGCCTGTTGCAACATTGCCTTGGGTTCTGGCCCAGCCTCCACAACATCCAGGCCCTTATCATCTTTGTTGTCATCTTCTCATTCCTACCTTCTCTGAGGAGGTATTTGGTTCCTCCATCTCTTCCTCTGCTGATACATCCCTCCCTTTGGTGAATGAAGTTGTGCAGATTTCAGAAAGCCACACTAATCCTGGACGCTCCATGTGGTGAATATTGAAGTGCTCCACCTGAGCAGTCGAAGCAGCAGAGCCTCATTTTGACAGACTCTCTTGTTGTCCTTGTTGTGGGATGGTCTGCATTATACCTCTCCACGGTAGTATTTTGCAGATGTCTAACTGGTGTCTTGAGCCAGGTCCTCCATGGGTATCCCCTGTCTGCATCAAGCCAGGCCTACATTCATTGAGGTGACTCAAACATTTGCAGCACTTGCAAGTTGGAGAGGATGCATGCCTTTTACATTCATGCAAAAGGTCTTTGCGACACCGGCCTCCTTAACCTCCTTTAGCTCACTTAAGTTCTGTGAACTTAACTGGAGGAGTCCATCCCACTGTTGACAATCTGAGTGTTGGCCCCCTGCTCAACATTCTTCCTACTCCTGGGAGCAGCAGAAGATTCCAGCCATAGAGTTTAGAGGAGGGAATAGTCCAGTGGTATTATCGTTAGACTGTTAACCCAGAAATCAGCTGGTCATCTAGGGACCCAGGTTCAAATCACGCCATGGCAGATGGTGGAATTTAAATTCAACTAAAAAAAAACAGAATAAAGAATCTACTGATGACTATGAAATCATTGTCGATTGTCAGAAAACCCATCTGGTTCACTGATGTCCTTCAGGGAAAGAAATCTGCCATCCTCACATGGTCTGGCCTACATGTCACTCTAGACCCACAGCAATGTGATTGATGCTCAACTGACCCCTAAATGGCTGAACAAGCTGCTCAGTTGTACCAATTGCTAAAAGTATCTAAAAATAAATGAAACCATATGGACCACCTGGCATCGACCTAGGCACTGGAAAGACAATGGCAGAAATAGCCCTGTCGACCCTGCAAAGCCCTCTTTACGGACATCTGGGGGCTAGTGCCAAAAATGGGAGAGCTGTCTCACAGACTAGTCAAGCAACAGCCTGACATTGTAAGGTAGGATTCCATGAGTATGACTGTCCCAGACACCACCGTCACCATCCCTGGATGTGTTCTGTCCTATCATCAGAACAGACCCAACAGAGGTGGTATACAGTCAGGAGGGTGTTCCTCTGGGAGTCCTCAACATTGACTCCAGACCCCATGAAGTCTCATGGCTGCAGGTCAAATACAGGCAAGGAAACCTCCTGCTGGTTACCACAAACTGCCCTCCCTCCACTAATAAAGCAGTGCTCCTCCATGTTGAACAACACTTGCAAAGGCGCAAAATTTACTCTGAGAGGGGGATTTCAATATCCACTGCCAAGAATGGCTTGGCATCAGCACTGATTGAGCTGGTCAGGCCCTAAAGGACATAGTCTGTGACAGATGATGAGGGAACCAATAGGAGGAAAAACATACTTAACTTCATCCTTACTCATTTTCTGGCTGCAGATGCATTTGTCCATGACAGTATTGTTAAGAGTGACCACCACACAGCATCTGTGGAGACAAAGTCCCACCTTCACATTGAGAATACCCTCCATCATATTGTGTGGCACTATCACCATGCTAAATGGTACAGGTCTAGCAACTCAAGACGGGGTATCCTTGAGGCACTATGGGCCATCAACAGCAGCAGAATTGTGCTCCAACATGACCTGCAACCTCATGGCCTGGCATATCCCCCACTCAACCAGAATCATTAAGCCTGGGGATCAACCCTGGTTCAATGGAAAATGCTGGAGGGCATGCCAGGAGCATCACCAGGCATACCTGAAGATGAGGTGTCAATCTGATGAATCTACTAAACAGAATAAGCAGCAAGTGATAGACAGAGCTAAGCAAACCCACAACCAATGGATCAGATTTAAGCTCTGCAGTCCTGTCACATCCCGTTGTGAATGATGGTGGATGATTAAACAACACACTGGAGGAGGAGGCTCCACAAATATCCCTATCCTCAATGATGGAAGAGCCCAGCCCATCAGTGCAAAAGATAAAGCTGAAGGATTTGCAGCAATCTTCAGCCAGAAGTGCTGAGTGGATGATCCATCTTGGACTCCTCCAGTGGTCTCTAGCATTACAGCTACCAGACTTCAGCCAATTCAATTCACTCCATGATATCAAAAAACAGTTGGAGGCACTGAAAATGCAAAGGCTATGGGCCCTGACAACATTCTGGCAATATTCTGAAGAATTGCGCTCCTGAACTTGTCGCTTCCCTAACCAAGTTCTTCCAGTACAGTTACAACACTGGCATCTACCTGACAATGTGGAAAATTGCCCAGACACGTCCTGCACACACAAAGCAGGACAAATCTAACCCTGCCATTTACTTCCCCATCAGTCTATTCTCAATCATCAGTAAAGTGATGTAAGGTGTCAGTAACAGTGCTATCAAGCAGCACCTGCTCAACAATAACCTGCTCAGTGACGCCCAGTTTAGGTTCCGCCAGGGCCACTCAGCTCCTGACCTCATTACAGCCTTGGTTCAAACATGGACAGCAGAGCTGAATTCCAAAGGTGAGGCTAGAGTCATAGCCCTTGACATCAAGGAGCCCTAGCAAAACTGGAATCAATGGGATTGGGGCAGACTCTCTGCTGGTTGGAATCATACCTGCCATATAGGAAGACGGTTGTGGTTGTTGGAGGTCAGTCATCTCAGCTCCAGGACATCTCTGCAGGAGTTCCTCAGGACAGTATCCAGGCTTGGACTGACAAGTGGCAAGTAACATTCGTGCTACACAAATACTAGGCAATGACAATTAAGAAACAATCTAACCATTGCCCCATGACATTCAATGGTGTTACCATCACTGAATTCCCCCACTATAAACATTCTTGGGGTTACCGCTGACCAAGAACTCAACTGGATTCACCACATAAATGCAGTGGCTACAAGAGCCAGTCAGAGGCTAGGAATACAGAGGCGAATAACTTACTTGCTGGCCCCCCAAAGCCTGTCCACCATCTACAAGGCATTAGTCGTGAGTGTGATGGACTACTCCCCACTTGCCTGTTTGGGTGCAGCTCCAACAACATTTAAGAAGCTTGACACCATCCAAGACAAATCAGCCAGCTTGTTTAGCACCACATCTACAAATTTTCATTCCCTCTACCTCTGACACTCAGTAGCAGCAATGTGTACTATCTAAAGATACCCTGCAAAAATCCACCAAAGACAGCACTTTCAAAACTCATGACCACTTTCATCTAGAAAGACAAGGGCAGCAGATACATGGAAATACCACTACCTGCAAGTTCCCCTCTAAGCCACTCACCTTTCTGACTTGGAAATATATCACCATTCCAGCACTGTCGCTGGGGGTCAAAGTCCTGGAATTTCCTCCCTAATGGCATTGTGGGTCAACCCACAGCATGTGGTCTGTAGCAGTTCAAGAAAGCAGCTCACCACCACCTTGTCAAGGGTAACTAGGAACAAGCAATAAGTGCTGGCCAGCAGGTGATGCCCCCGCCATGTCCCACATCCCATGAATGAATAGAAAAAAAAGTTCCTGGACATAAGAAAACCAAAAGAACTGCAGATGCTGTAAATCGGGAACAAAAACAAAATTGCTGGAAAAGCTCAGGGTCTGGCAGCATCTGTGAAGGAAGAAAGAGTTAATGTTTCATGTCCGGTGACCCTTCCTCAGAACGGTTCTGAGGAAGGGTCACCGGACCCAAAACGTTAACTCTTACTTCCTTCACAGATGCTGCCAGACCTGCTGAGCTTTTCCAGCAAATTTGTTTTTATTCCTGGACATAGAGTTTCATGGGTCATGTTCTGGAAAAATAGCAAAGTTGGTTAGATACAAATAAGATGCCAAACCAGTGCTGTGCAGCAGGACACTAAACTGCATAATTCATGGCACAATTACAAGTACAGCAGCAACCCACAGACAATACCTTTTGGAGATTAATGATGTGGATAAAGAGCATTAAGGAGCTGCATACTGCAGATGCATGTTGTGTGGCCCGTACATTATGGTTAGAGATCACGAATGCTATATGCCTCTTGGGATACATTTAGGAAAACTAATTAATGGACCTGCCTTTCAAAGAAAGCTGTTGTAGCACCTCCA
Source organism: Rhincodon typus (assembly GCF_021869965.1). NCBI lineage: Eukaryota > Metazoa > Chordata > Chondrichthyes > Orectolobiformes > Rhincodontidae > Rhincodon > Rhincodon typus. The sequence continues at coordinate 40,745,086 of NC_063354.1, read as the reverse complement.
ACATGTCAAGCAGTCACTTGGCCACGTATCCAGACTAGCAAGATATGGAAGAACAGTCAGCTGTATTATAGATTAGACAAGAAGCAACCAGTGCCTAATCCTGTTAATGACTTTCATATGCACATTGGATGTACCTCAAATGACTGTCTCTCAGCTGCATTAAATGCTTTGAGAATTAGGAATCAAAAAGCAGACAAGGCTGATGCTGAATCTGAGAGGCATATTTTAAATGCAATCATCAGGCAAATGTTTGCACACGAATGGATGCTCAGACTTTCTGAGGACGTTGTCTCGGGCAGTAAATTCTACAGAGAATACAACATGGGAACAGCCAAAGACTATTGCACTCTCGGCCATACAAGTATATGTGAGTATTAGATCAAAAAGCACTGGATTCCAGTAACTATAGTATATTGCTCCTGTGGACTATAGTTTCCATATGGAAGCAGTTTCACAACTAGCTCTGCCATCCATTTAAAGGATGATGTAAACGTATGAGGCAGTTGATAAATAGATACAGGGAATAATCCTTGTGTTTGGATGAATAGAACATAGAACATAGAACATTACAGCGCAGTACAGGCCCTTCGGCCCTCGATGTTGCGCCGACCTGTGAAACCAATCTGAAGCCCATCTAACCTACACTATTCCATTATCATCCATATGTTTATCCGATGACCATTTAAATGCCCTTAAAGTTGGCGAGTCTACTACTGTTGCAGGCAGGGCATTCCATGCCCTTACTACACTCTGAGTAAAGAACCTACCTCTAACATCTGTCCTATATCTATCACCCCTCAATTTAAAGCTATGTCCCCTCGTGCTAGCCATCATCCGATGGAAAAGGCTCTCACTGTCCGCCCTATCTAATCCTCTGATCATCTTGTATGTCTCTATTAAGTCACCTCTTAACCTTCTTCTCTCTAACGAAAACAGCCTCAAGTCCCTCAGCCTTTCCTCATAAGACCTTCCCTCCATACCAGGCAACATCCTGGTAAATCTTCTCTGCACCCTTTCCAATGCTTCCACATCCTTCCTATAATGCGGCGACCAGAACTGTACGCAATACTCCAAGTGCGGCCGCACCAGAGTTTTGTACAGCTGCAACATGACCTCATGGCTCCGAAACTCAATCCCTCTACCAATAAAACCTAACACACCGTACGCCTTCTTAACAACCCTATCAACCTGGGTGGCAACTTTCAGGGATCTATGCACATGGACACCGAGATCTCTCTGCTCATCCACACTACCAAGAATCTTACCATTAGCCCAGTACTCTGTATTCCTGTTACTCCTTCCAACGTGAATCACCTCACACTTTTCCACATTAAACTCCATTTGCCACCTCTCAGCCCAGCTCTGCAGCTTATCTATGTCCCTCTGTAACCTGCAACATCCTTCCGCACTATCCACAACTCCACCGACTTTAGTGTCATCCGCAAATTTACTAACCCATCCTTCTACGCCCTCATCCAGGTCACTTATAAAAATGACAAACAGCAGTGGCCCCAAAACAGATCCTTGAGGTACACCACTAGTAACTGAACTCCAGGATGAACATTTCCCATCAACCACCACCCTCTGGCTAGCTATAAGAAGACAATTTCTGATCCAAACCGCTAAATCACCCTCAATCCCATGCCTCCGTGCTATAAACTTGAAATAGGAAATGCTGTAATTGCTTTGACCACACAACATCTGAGGAGAGAGGAAAATAAAGTTTCAGTTGGATGAGCTCTCATCGAGATTAAGTTGGAGAATGAACAATTGATTAATGAGGATAAAGGTGGGATAAGGGGGAGGTAGAAAGAACACTGGGGAGGAGTGAATTGGATGATGTGACCACTGCGGCTGCTAGAAATATGAATTGAACAAAGCATTGGAGAAATTCGGGTCTGTGGAGAGAAAAACACAGCTAGCATTTAGGGCCAACATTTTCTTGGGGTGATTCATATGTGGAATGAATTGCCAGAGGAAGTGGTAGATGCAAGTACAGTTGCAATGTTGAAAAGACATTTGGACAGTACGTGAATAGAAAAGGTTTAGAGGGCTATGGGACAAACTCGGGCAAGTGGGACTAGGTTAGTTTGGTTAGTATGGACGAGTTGGTTCAGAGGGTCTGTTTCTGTGCTGTAGGATTCTATGACCTTTTGCCAGAACTGAAAGTGACTAGAAAATGGTGCATATGCTGATGAAGAGGGTGGGAGCACCGAGGCAAGTGGATAGCATGAGTGCCTGGTGAGAGAGATGGAAGAAGGAAGTGGGCAAAGGGATTGGTGATAGCAGTGTGGGGTATAAATAAATACTGAAAAGCTGATGACAGGAACTGTGAAGAGTTGAAAATGTGTTGGGAGCAACCCAGACAGAACAGCCTGGGGGTGAGGGGGTGAGTAACAAACATTGAGGTTCCTGCTCTTAAATTGCTCAAACTTGATGTTGAGTCCGGAGAGCTGTAGGATGCCTTGGTTGATGAGGAGGTGGTGTTGTTCCAGCTTGCATTGAACTTTGCAGGAGCAGTGCAAACAAGCCTGAGATACACCGGTTGGTATTGGAACATGGTTGTTAAAATGGCAGTCAACTGAAAGCTTGGTCATTTTTACAGGGAGTGGAGGTGTTTGACAAGGCAGTCACCCACTGTTTCCTCTCCCTGATGTAGAAGAGACCAGTTGTGAGCAGTGAATACAGTAGACTAGGTCGAATGAAGTTCGGGCAAATCACTGCTTCACCTGGAAGGTGTGTCTGCAGCCTTGGATAGTGAGAGGGGGAGGAGGTAAATAGACTTGGTTGATGGTATTGTTGACCATGGTAGTGGTGAATCCTCAGTTGTGAACTGAAATGTTCTTCCTCCAACGTAGCAAACTCCATGCTCAGTTTTCAGGGGTGACAATGTCATCAGTCCTCCTGTATGCATTGCAGACATGCACAATGACTATGATCTTCCAACTCTGTTGGGCGGTCACATCGTCCATGTACCTGACAGGGTTTCCAAAACAAATTCTAATCCTGGTTTGCCAGATGGTCAGAAAATGCTTCAGGGAGGTCCTTGAGGCAGTCTCATCTGTCAACGCCAAAACAGGAGAAGAAGCATCCGTGAAGGTGACAACTGTTTTGAGCATCTCCGTTAAGCCCAAATGGAGGCCAAGCACAAATAATGAAAGCAGTTTAAGGTTTTAGCAAAGATTTGTAGCTCGGGTTGTGGGTGAGGTTGTTGACTTGCTCGCCAAGCTGGTTTGTTTTCGTTCAGATGTTTTTGTCACCACGCTAGATGACATCAGTGAGGCCTCTGATTGAAGTGGTGGTGTTCTGCTTTGCTTGGAATTTATAATGGAAGCAGTGTATGGAAATCATCAGCTTCAGCAAATACCACCTGTGTCTGATCTGTGGCACTGTTTGTGGATTTAGTCTTCCAAGGATCCTCAAGACTGGAGTGGAAGAAAGTTACCCTCAATCCCTATGGTACTGCCCAAGTAGAAGAAAAATGTATCGTGAGCAATTCCTGCAACATATCAAGATGGGAGCATAGAAAGATTTAGTGTGATGGGTGAAATCTAATTTGCCCCAATCCTAAACTTGTCTTCTGTCCCTAACTTCGAGTATATTTGAAGTTACGAATGGTTGTAAGAGGAGGTGAAGGGAGGCTGTTAGATTTCTTGCACTTATGTGGAACATTGCTGGAGTTGAGGGATGTGGTTATCAGGAGTAATTGATGAATGGACCAGAGTGTTATGGAGAGAATGGTACCTTTTGGAATACTGGCAATGAGAGGTGGTCAAAGAGCTAGTTGAGAGGTCTTTCCATGGAGATGAGGCTTTGGGATGGATATCTAGAAGGTAGGCCAGAGTTGTCACCCTCTTCAAAAACGTTCAACAGTGCCATCTCATCTGGCCACTCACTACTTCTGTTGCCTCAAGCACAGTTGTCTTCTATCATACTTCAGTATGTTGTGAACTTTCAGGCAATTTGTGGAAACTTTAAACACCATTTGTTGAAATGGCTTCTGAAAATCATATGGCTGTTGGCATTGAGTCAGGCAGTACATACCTAATTAAACATGGGCATTCACAGCCATACAGGAAAATTTCATCTTTAAAGCACAAGCCATCAAAGAACTGTGGTATTCCAGCAAATTTATCTTTGTTCACTAAGGACAAAAACATTAAGTCTTTAGACTGGTATGAAACCTATATTATGACAGCTCCCATCTGAACTAGACAGGACAGATTCCAAAATGTCAAATAACAAGCAGTCTATGGCATCAAAACGCCACCTTTCTCTTTGGGGGAAAAAAAAAAATTTGAACATGTATAAGTCACCAAGGTGACTTTTTGATGGCTTGACTGTGTCAGGCATTGGAGGGAAAGAAAATAAGAAGTTGCTTTCAGTATCTGAGTTCCGTCAATACGTTATCAAACCACCTGCTATCAACTAAGCAGTCAAACAGCCATTCATTGAAAGTAGAAGAACTCTGCCTGACTTGTTCGAACTTCCAGTTCATTTGAAAACCAACTTACTTAAAATTCCACTACAAGAAGCCTCACCACTTACTGAGAAACCTCCTACTTTCAAAGCCTTTACTTCAAGTAAAAGCATTAATTCATCTAAGAAACCATAGACCTGCTACAAATCTGAGATAGAGAACGATACATGGTAACTTTGTTTTTCCCTTTGAGTGAATGTAAGGGAGTCAAATGAGTGAAATGTTGTGTTCTTAAGCCCCTGGGTCAAGTGTGGGGTAACGCACTTTAAAACCGATGGAATTACTGAAAATTATTTGAGTTTCAAATACACAAACCACTTTGATCATGGTCAATTAGAGAAAGCACATTTGTGTCGGTGACAGTATTCTTACATTCAGTTCAACCTGTTGCCTGCATCAGCCTTGGCTATCTCCCCAGTGAGGCTTCCATCTTCAGACTCCTTGATCCAAGGAGTAATATTAAGAGCCCCTAGCAAAACTGGAGTTAATAGGAATTGAGGGGTGTGTGTCCTTGAACCTGGGCTTCTGGTTCAGAAGTAGGTACGTAACCACTGCACCACAACCATTAGTTCCTCGGTCGTCTTTAAGGCCAGAAATGGGGATGTTCGCCAATGACTGTGTAATGGTCCGCACGATTTGTGACTCCAGTATTGAAGCAGTCCATGTACAAATGCAGCAAAACCTAGAATATCCAGGCTTAAGCTCATTAATTGGAAGTAATGTTTATGGTGCACAAATACCAAGCAATGATCATCTCCAACAACCTAACTACTAACCTTTTGACACTCAATGGTGGTACGATCATTGAATTCCCAACTATCAACATCTTTGGGTGTTGCTGTTGACCAGAAACTGAATTGGACCAACCAAATAAATACAGTAGCTACGTGAGCCAGTCAGGTGAAGAATCCTGAGATGTGCAACTTACCACCTAACTCCAGAAAGCCTAGCCACAATCTACGAGGCACAAGTCAGGAGTGTGATGGAATACTCCCCACTTACCTCCAATGGGTACAGATCCAATAACACTCGACAACCTCCAAGACACAGTAGCCTGCTTGATATTGGCATCACTTCCACAAACAACATTCACTCCCTCTATCACCGATGCTTAGATACAGTAGTGTGTACCAAACACAAGATGCACCACGGAATTCATCACAGCTCCTTAGAATGCACCTTCCAAAGCCATGACCATTTCCATCTAGAAGGACAAGGGCAGCAGATACATGGGAGTATCATCAACTGCAAGTTCCCTCCAAGGCTACTCACCATGCTGACTTGGAAATGTATTGCTATTTCTTCAATGTCGTATCAAAATCCTGAAATTCTCTCCCTAAACGTTTGTGGGTCTACTATAGCAGTTCAAGAAAGCAGCCCTTCACCGTCACCTTGAGGGCAACTAAGGGAAGGACAATAAATGGTGGCCCAGCCAGTGGCACTCAAAACCCATGAGTGAACTTTTTTTAAAAAAAAAAGTGCAGACATGCATGCTAAGAAGAACTTGTTTAGACACCCATCTCCTGATCCAGTTGAACCACATCAACTACAGTTGTGCCTTGCTCTGCTTTGGCTAAAAGCATTTATGATTTGCAAGATCATTAGGGAAAGCAAAGATATAACCGAATAGCCACAGCCTTTTGGAGATAGCAAGAACTGCAGATGCTGGAGTTGGAGACAAATACAGTGTGGAGCAGGAGGAATACAGCAGGCCAGGCAGCATCAGAGGAGCAGGAAAGTTGATGTTTTGGTTCGGGAGCCGCCTTATAGACCCGAAATTTCAACTTTCCTACACTTCCGCTGTCTGGCCTCCTGTGTTCCTCCAGCTTCACACCTGTATAGCCACAGCCTTTTCAGCTGTCTTGTCTGACAGCCGTTCTTTCAAGAACATCTTTGTCACTAATTGTTGGACTGTCAATTGCAGTTATCTTGGCATCCTTTGTTCCTTTGCCCACAATGCCAAATCTGTTCTGGAGTACTAGTCCACTCCAACCTTAGGCTCAAATTCTTCTACCATCTCATGGAGTTGAAGGTCATCTTTTTCAAGTGACATGTCTCCTACACTCAAAGTTCCCTACTAAGCTGCAGAACACACATTTCCCTTCCTGGGCCTCATGCTGGCTGACTTCGTAAATGTTCCTTCCTTTTCCCTGGGTATTATCCATTTCCTTCAGTAACCTGCATAAACACTCAACCCCCTTCTTTTATTAAAGAACTCTCTCCCCATGCAAACAGCTGCCAGGTTACCATGTGCTAGTTATGGGATAACTAGCTGTGAACTGGGGTACCTATGTGGGGAGCAAGTAATTGACTGATATTGACGCTTTGTGATGATTTAGAATGAAGTTCTACCTAGAAAAAGGTATGTGCCAGGCCTCTGTCTAATCAACCTCTTTAACCTCTGATGTTTGGTACTAATCTTCCACTTTGCCTCGTGTGACTGCAGTTCTGCCCCAAAATAGGAAGCCACTCGGATTTACTGGGGATAATGCAGAAATTGTAGTGACGGTCTGTTTTTTTTCTTCAAGGCAATACTGGTTTACTGCTGTGGCAGTATTTTTGAGACTGTGGTTAGTTAGGTAAGTGTTGTGAATATTTAACCATGTCAGTTTATGGATTTTGCTTTTTTTTAAAACCACTGCATCAGTCACTGCTAATATCCTGAATAAGTGGTGAAATTCTATGTAGAAAATTAGAGATGGAGTGCTGAAGCTGGGATGGGAGAGGAAGGGATAGATTATTGTAAGAAAGGCACTTAATTTTTGCTACTTGTCTCCCACTTTGGCATTACTTTAATAGTTACATGCCTGAGAGTTTGTGATTATCTCATTCAAACGCCCATTGTTCATATATGAACTTTGTTTGCAAAGGTCAGCAATATATTACTGCAAGGTGATTGCAGTTAAGCCCAGTCTGTGCTTGATAGACCACTTCTAGAATGATACTTGAGTATATCATAATTGAAGGCCTAGATTTTTTTTCTTTTTGTTGCACAGACTAGCTGTATAACACCTTCCGTTATTGTGACTGAGATTAACTGATTCAGCCTGTACTTAATCTGGACAGTTCAGCTGTGCACTAGCTAATGTTGCAGTTTGAGGATGCCTTTTTTTAATTATTACTCAAATCACTTTGGCTTCTAATGCCATTTTTGTTCCCTTCATTTTCAAACAAATGCATACATTCTGCAGTACATTAGCGTAACTAGCAAAATTATCCTCAAGGATTTAGGATAGT
>NC_063354.1:40722869-40736869 GCF_021869965.1 Rhincodon typus | reverse complement strand
TGCCCAGGAGAAAATTCAACTTCCTGAATAATTCTTTGGAGTCTGCCACGATGGGATTCCACAGGGTCGTCATGTAGAATTCCCATCTTGTACTCTCAAAATGAGTGTCATATGTAAAAAGGGAAGAAGTCACTTGTACGAGTAGCGTACAGGGTTCCTAACAGTAACCACATGGTAAAATGGAGTACAGAGGTAAAAAAATAATGGGAGCTTGTCAGAAACGTTTAGCAACAATCTTATGGGATTTTAAAGCTACAAAGAGAAAAAGGTGAGAATGAAAATCCTGTCGGAAAGAGGAGCAGAACTTCTTCAAGGTGGACTGGAAGAGATGTGGCAGTGAGTTAAACACTAAATTTAAAAAAAAAAACCAAAGCTCACTCTGGTGCTGGAAATCAGCAACACAAACAAAAATTGCTGGTAAAACGCAGTAGGTCTGGCAACATCTGTGGAGAGAAAGTGGAGCCAAAGTTTGGGTTCAGTGACCCTTCTTCAAAATGGGCAACGGTAGAATCGATGAGTTTCTTAGACATTTACTGGAGCCTGTGAGCAGGCTATTCTAGACCTGGAATTGTGCAATGAGAGGGTTAATTCATAACCTCATTGCTCCTACCTAAGAGCAGGTTCACAATCACACGATTGAATTTTTTATATAGATTTTGAGTGAGGAGAATGTTCAAGACTAGAATTTCAAAATATTTTAAAGGATGGTTCTGAAAGCACTAAAGTGAATTAGTTTAAGGGATAAAACATTAGAGATGCTATGGCAGACATTTAAGTGGATATTTCACAATACAATGTGTAGATATTTTCCAAAAAAAAATAAAAATTTCAAGTGGAGGACCTGCCATCCGTGGTCAAATAAAAACATATTAAGTTTGTACTTTTTTTTTCATTAGATAATATCAAAGTTGGTGGGAGGGTCAGAAGATTTTCATATGTTGGCCAAACAGCAAAAAATGACAAAGAATAATGAGGGCAAAATTGGAGTATAAGGAATATTAAAAAGTCACTTTCTGTGGATATTTTGCGAAGAAATGAGTTAACAGTGAATGTTGGTCCTGTAGAAAGTGAGTAACTAGATGGTGGAAATTAAGGAGATAGCAGATGAATTGAACAGGTAATTTGTATCACTCTTCATTGTAAAAGATCCTAGAAACATCACAGAAATAGCTATAAATCAAACACTGGAAAAATGGTACTGAACACATCATTGGAGCTGGAGCCTGACTAGTCCAGTGGTCCTGAGGAATTTCATTCTAGGGTCTTAAAAGCAGTAGCTGGTGAGAAAATTAATGTGTTGGTTTCAATTTTCCAGAATTCCCTAGATTTGGAAAACGTTCCATTAATTTGGAAAATAATAAATACAACTCCTTTATTCAAAAAGGGAGACAGAAAGCAGGTAACTACAGGCCAGTTCGATTAACATCTGTCAGAAGGAATGTCAGAAGTCACTATTTAAGTTTCATAGCACAGCACTAGAAATTGTCTTGGAACTATCAGGTAGAGTTAACATGGGTTTTGTGAAAGGGAAATCATTGATCATGGGATGAAGGCATGACTGGCTAGGCAGCATTTATTTCCCACCCCTAATCTCCCAGAGGGCAGTTAAAAATCAACCACATTGCTGTGGGTCTGGAATCACATGTAGGCCAGACCAGGTAAGGATAGTAGTTTCCTTCCCTAAAGGATATTAGTGAACCAGACAGGTTTTTCAAACAATCGACAATGGTTTCATGGTCCCCACTTAAACTTAATGTCAGGGTTTTTTAAAAATTGAATTCATGTTTAAATCATTTCTTGGAGTTGTCCTGTGGATAAAGGGGAAGAATAGATATTCCAGACTTAGATTTCCAGATAGTATTCAAGAAGTGCTTCAAAGGACATTAAAAGATGTGGTGTAGAGGTAGTACATCAGCATAGATAGAAAACTGGCTAGCCAAAAGGAAACATACAGTACGCATAAATGGGGTATTGTTGACAATGTAAATGAGTAGTGTGCCACAGGGATCAATGCTGGGGCCTCAACTTTTTACAATTTATATACATGTCATGGATGACAGATCTGGTGCTAAATTTGCTATTGGCACAAATAAACATAGGAAATTTGTGAAGAGAACACAAGGAGTCTACCAAGGTATATAGATAGGTTAGAATTATTGGCAAATGAATATAGTGTGGGGAAATGTGAAATTGTCCATTTGCCAGGAAGAATAAAACAACGTTTTGTCCAAATGGTGAGAGATTGCAGAGCTCTGAGATGTAGAGGGCATTGGTGTCCTAATGCATGAATCACAGATGTATTCAAATACAATAAGTAATTAGAAAGGCTAATAGAATGATACCACTTTTTGGAACGGGGGTTCAATACAAAAGTAGGACAGATATGCTTCAGTTATACAGGAGGTGGAGGTGCCGTTGTTGGACTTGGGTGGACAAGGTCAAAAGTCACTTGACATCAGGTTACAGTCCAACAGGTTTATTTGAAATCACAAGCTTTTGAAGCGCTGCCCCTTCGTCAGCTGAAGTGACTCCTGACCCAGTTATACAGGGCAGTGAGAGGCCACATCTGGAATAATGTACAATGTTGATCACCTTATTTAATGATGGATGTAAGTGCATTGGAGTGAAGCAGTTCAGAGAAGATAAATTTGATTAATATCTGGAATAGACAGGTTCCGTTAACGAGGAGAGATTAGATAGACTAGCTTTGTATATGCTGAAGTTTAATTCAGTAAGGGGCACCTCAATTGAAACATAACATCTTGAGGGGTAATGACGGAATGGATGCGGAAAGCATTCATATATTTGTGGGTGAATCTATAACTAGAGATCACTATTTAAAAAATAAGGGATAGCCCATTTAATAAAAGGACGATGAGAATTCTGTCACTGAGTCATGAGTCTTTGGAACTCTTCTCCCCAAAAAGCAGTGGAGGCAGACTCTTTTAATATTTTTAGGGGCAAAGATAGGTTCTTGAGAAATTAGAAGCAATCAAGGGCTAGACAGGAATTTAGAGTAATCAGCTCGGTCATGATTGAGTTGTCTTTCATATGTCCATATTGTAAAACCTAAATAGTTACTCACATGAAGGTTTGAATGGCAATTTTTTAGGTAAGGACTCCATTAGATTCTTCACTTGACTAAACCTGAGTCAAGAGAACATAACACAATAAATATAGAACTATCGCAGTGCCATTTCTAATACATTATAGGGAAATTAGTTTGCAGTATTATTCTTCCTAGGTAGTTTAGAAGGCATTTCATAATGAAGCATTTGAGCAGATACTAAAAATATGGGCAGTTTCACAGCCAAGTTGATACATTGAACCTTTACTCCATCTTACCTGCTGACTCTTGTAACAGCCTGGAGCTTGTTACCTATCACCATTGCATACTGCTTGGGCCTTTTTGCACTGCACTATTTTTGAGGCATACGCATTTACATTTGTAATCAGTGCTCTCATCCTTTTAAACAAAATAATCTGGCTATCCTTTCCTGGGATGACTACCTCAAATATGAAAAAGTGACAGGGTCACAAGTCATCATGGTTACCTACTGTGTTGTCTTTGTTGAAAAATGAACATGGGAATAGGTGGAGGGGAAAGCAAGGTGAGTTTCAAAAACAAAAAAGCAGTGTGCTAGAACTTCCACCATAGAAAGCAATGAGTATTATCTAATCAGTTTAGATGTAACCAAAAACTTCCATACACCAGGCTTTCAATCTGCAATTCTTACAAGAAAACAGCGGTCAATTGATTAAATGACACTCAGGTGTTCAACATTAGTAACCTTTTACTGAGCTTTTCCAGTTTGTTGCAATTCTCCTTTATTACAGTTGTCAGTGTTCCTTCAGTTTCAAATCACACCTTTGTACCATTACAGCTAGTTGATAACTTAGATTCATAGAGGCCTACAGCACGGAGACAGGCCCTTCAGCCCAAACTGTTCCATGCTGACCCCATTTCCCTGCACTTGGCCCATATCCTTCTAAACCTTTCCTATCCATGTATTCGTCCAAAAGCCTTTTAAATGTTGTTAACGTACCCACCTCAACCACTTCCACGGGCAGCTCATTCCATATGTGTACCATCCTCTTTAAAAAAAAAAAGTTGCCCTTCAGGTTCCCATGTATTCTTTCCCCACTTAAACTGATGCCCGCTAGTCCTCGCTTCCCCAACCCTGGGAAAAAGACCGAGTGCATTCACCCTATCCATTGCCTCTCATGATTTTATACACTTCTATAAGATACCCCCTCAGTCTCCTATGCTCTATCTTGTCCAACCTCTCCCTATAACTCAGTCCCTTGAGTCCTGCAACATCCTTGTAAATTTCTTCTGCACTCTTTCCAGTTTAATAACATGCTTCCTATAGCAAGGTGACCAAAACTGAACATAATACACCAAGTGTGGCCTCACCAACACCCTGTACAACTACAACATAACTTCCCAACTTCTATACTCAATGCCCTGACTGAAGGCCAGTGTGCCAAAAGCTGCCTTCTCTGCCCTGACTACCTGTGACTCCACTTTCAGAGAACCATGCACCTGAACTCCAAGGTCCCTCTGTTCTACTACACTCCTTAAGGCCCTGCCATTCATCATAAAACTCCTACCTTGATTTAACTTTCAAAATGCAACACCTCACACTTGTCTATATTAAACTCCATTTGCCATTTCTCAGCCCGCTTCCCCAGCTGATCGAAATCCTGCTGCAATTTCCAATAACCTTTCTCACTGTGCTATTTTAGTGTCATCCGCAAACTTATTAATCATGCCTTGTACGTTCTCATCCAAATCATCGATTATAGATAACATACAGCAATGGGCCCAGCACCGACCCCTGAGGCACACCACTAGTCACAGGCCTCCAGCCCGACAAGTATCCTTCCACTATTACTCTCTGCTTCCTACCATCAAGACAACTGTGTATCCAATTTGCCAGCTCTCCCTGGATTCCATGTGATCTAACCTTTCAAAGCAGCCTACCATGTGGAACCTTATGAAAGGCTTTGCTGAAATTCGTATAGACTACATCTACCACCCTATCCTTATCAACCTTCCTGTTCACTTCTTCAAAGAACACAAACAAATTTGTGAGGCATGATCTCCTATGCTCAAAGCCATGCTGACTACTACTAATCAAACACTATCTTTCCAAATGTATCTATGTCTTATCCCTCAGAATCTTCTCAAGTAACTTGCCTACCACCGATGTTAAGCTTACTGGCCTATAATTCCTAGACTTTTTCTCTGCAGCCCTTCTTGAATAAGGGCACAACATTCTCTACCCTCCAGTCTTTTGGGATCTCACCCGTGCCTAACGATGATGCAAATATATCAGCCAGGGCCCGTACAATTTCATCCCTAGCCTCTTGCAGGGTTCTTGGATATATCTGCTCAGGACCAGGATATTTATCCACCTTCATACATTCTAATATTTCCAGCACCACCTCTATTGTGATATGGACTGTCCCCAAGATATCACCACCAACTTTCCCAAGTCTTCCTGCCTTTCACCACGGTAAACACAGAGGAGAAGTATTCATTGAAGATCTCGCCCATCTCCTATGGTTCTACATGTACGTGTCTATTTTGGTCCTTGAGGGGTCCTATTGTCTCTTTAGTTATTCTTTTTCTTTTAATATACTTAAAGAATCTCTTTGGATTCACCTTGTTACTTTTGGTTCACATTTGCTCTATAAATCTTGAATCCTTCACTTGTGTTATTTACAGATGTTTAGTTAAAAAACAAAATACTCCTGTAAGGTTTATGGGAATCTTGGAGATATTAGAAAAACAAAAACAGGTTGCTTGAACAGTGAGCCTAGACCCAATGAGTTTAATACTGGCTCGTTTCAAGACTAGACTCCCTTCTCTGAGGTTATCTATATTTTCCTCTAATTTATCTCCATACACAAAGACACTGTCTGATGCTAGAAGTTCTGTGTCCTGCACATCACTAGAGCTGCGCCTAAACTAACAGCTGGGAAATGCATTAGATAGGCTTGGGACTCTAAAGCATATACTTAATATGTGTGAGCTAATTGGATTTGGAGCACTTTACCTCTGCGTCCTATATAGCATAAGATAAAGCATCTGTCAATGGAAGGTTGGAACTAAGTCAGTCTTCTGTGGCAGATTTTGCAATCCAATATCTGAAGGCAGACATGTCCGCAGGATTCAGGGAGCATCTTAGTGACTGGTCAAGCTTTCTGCCTCATTAATGGGATTTGAAGAAATAGATTTGTTACTGGGAGACATGATTCTTCCCATTTAGTCCTCAGCAATTGTGCTACTCTAATAGCTACATGATCCTAGCTAATAAAATGTCATAGCCAATTAATCAGATTTCTTATGATGGACCCTAATTCATCTTATGATCATTCAGTCACAGTCAGAGAATACTTTTTGCTTTCAGAAGATATAAAGGAGAAAGATCTCTTAATCCGACTTCCTAAATGAGGGACACTTGGTTCACCAAGATAATGAAAGATTCCATGTGAGACCTTTCTTAATTTGCTGTCAAGTCCACGAGGCCTAAAATAACACACTGTATTTCAAAGTTATTTGTATTATTTTAAAAAATAGTTCTTACCTTTCAGCTAGTGATTGTTGCAGATCTTCCATTTGGGACTCAAAATCCATCAAGCAGCTCACAATCTTTTGCGTATTCTCAAGGGAAGCTGTAAGTATTTGAACCAAAAGTTTAATGTTGGCAAAGAATAAGAAAACAACAAAGCAATGCAGATAGAAGAGAAATGTATGAACTAATACAGAACAAATATACAGGGCTGCATTTGGGGCTTAATTTGTTAATGCTGTGTAAAAGAATTCTGCTTTGTTACACATGTGGAACAAGGAATTTCACTCAGGCAGCAAAGGTTATTGACAGCCTGGTTGTTGATGCAAAATGTCTTTAAGGCCATAACTGATGTGATGGATTGTGTGACTAACATGTACACTTAAGCAGAGATGTATAGTTGCCACACGTCAAGACTGTCCTAGAGTTTACAGTAATTAAAGATTAAGCTCCAGGACATTGTTGAAGAAATTACAGGGACATTTTTAAAGAAGTATTTTTAAACACTTTCTTTTATTAGTTCCAAAAGTATTGGAAATTGAGAACAAAAAGCTGTTTGACTAACAAGGTTCACTTAATTAGGTGAGGGAGAATCTCTTCCCTTTGCTGTCAGTCTGAGAAAGGGGTGCTTCACAAGATAAAACTGCAGGATGGCCAATAGTGGGAGTTTGGAGTGGAAAAGTTGGAGGGGGAGATCATGTGATGGAAACTCCAGAAATAAATACAATTGGAATCAGCAAGCCTATTCTATCTTTGGTTGCCTCCTCTTATTCAAAGTTGACATTTTCCTGACACCACCAACATTTTGAAAAAGCAGAAGCAGGTTCTACAATAACAAAGCAGAAATCACCACACTACTGCCCGTCCCTGACTGCCCATGAGCCATCAGTTGAACCTGTCCATGAGGCACAGATACATCACAGTGCTGTTATGGAGGGAGTACAGAATCTGGCCCCAGCAACAGTGATAAAAGTCCAAGCCAGGAAGGTGTGTAACTTGGAGAATTTGCAAATGATGGCATTTCCAGGTGTAAACAGACTTGGGTTTCACATTTTTAATTTGATAAATTTACTTTGCTTAACATGGTCACTTATCAGTCTTTTTACAATACATGTATACTGCTCATCTGACAAGGCTAAGGTGGCATTTTGTACTAATACACTATCTTTGAATGAAGCCATTTTGTGATGTCACACTTTAATACACTAACCTAAACAACACTAAGCTAGTATGAAAGTAGGCATAGCCAGAATAGATTGTAACAGAATTGGTACGTCAAAATGCTGTAATTGTAAAATAAGTAATTCAGAATCAGTGGTTAATATAGATGGGGTTTCTTATTATTTCTACTCCTATCCTTACACTAACTGCCTGCATTTTAAAAGTGTTGTGAAAAGGCTGTGAGAATGACAGTAACAAAACACACCCGGAATCTTATCATCAGAGACTGTCCTCGAGTCTTACAGCTACGCCTGTTCCTTTTGAGACAAGAGAAACATTCCAAAACACTCCATTGTCTTAATGTTTAAGGCAAGGTACACACTTGAACCGCTTCACATTATGAATGAATTCAATTATAACAACTTTTAGTTATGGGGTGCAGTGTGGTAAACACAGAATTGGATATAAATTGGTGAAGAAGGCTCTGAGAACCATTTTCTCAAGTACACCATTTATCCTGTAGACACGTGGAGGAATTCCCCATCTCGCGTTGGGTTTAAGTCCATATTGAGTCTTTTGGGATAGTATTGATCTCGGTTTCCTACGAGCATGAGTGGTAGATACCTCTGTCAGTCAGTCAGTTTCATGTCAGGGTGAAAACTAGTTGGTGGGTTTGATTTTAGTGGAGAGGTTTCCTGTCAATAAGCCTGATTCTGCATTTTTCCATTCAGCTTGAAGTCTTGAATCAGTATAACATTTTGTGCCTTTAACCAAAGAAAAATTAACCAAGTACTTTGTTGCAGACCATATTGTTTTATTTTGTTTACATTTAATAAATGACTCATAGAATCCACACTGTGTAAAAACAGTCCCTTGGCCCAACAAATCCACACTGACCCATCCCCCTACCCTATTCTTGTAACCTTGCATTTCCCATGGCTGAAGCATCTAACCTATACATCCTTGAACATAACGGGTAACTTAGCATGGCCAATCCACCTAACTTGCACATCTTTGGACTGTAGGAGGAACCTGGAGCACCCAGCAGAAATCCATGCAGACACAGGGAGAATGGGCAAACTCCACACAGTCACCCGAGGATGGAGTTGAACCTGGATCCCTGGCACTGTGAGGCAGCAGTGCTAACCACTGAGCGCCATGCTCATTAACTCAGTGCCCGAGTCTTTGACTGATGATTATATCCCTGTTGCATCTCCGACCTGCTCTTGAAGCAATAGTATTTACCTAGCCAGTTCATTTAAGTTTCTGGTCAATGCTCACCTCAGAATGTTGATGATGAGGAATTTCATTATGGTACTGTTATCAAATGTTAAGGGGAGATGGTTAGATTCCTTTTGTTTAGAGAAGGACTTGTGCAGCACTAAGTGTTACTTGCCATTTACCAATCCAAGCATGAATGTTGTCCAGGTCTTGCAGCAGCCTGGCTTCAATAACTGAAGAATTGCAAATGCATCTGAACACTGCATCCTCACTTTTGTGATAAATGGAAAGTTATTAATGGAGCAGCTGATTCCTGTCATTATCTTGAAGGACTGCTATAGCAGAACTAATTGATCTGCAATATCTACAATCATCTTCCTTTATGTGTGTTCTGCCTCCAGCCAATGGAGACTTTCCCCGATTTCCCATTAACTTTTACTAGGGTTTCTTCATGCTCCATTTGGTTAAATGCTGAATGAAGTCAAAGACAATCACTCTCACCTCACTTCTGGGATTCATCGCTTTAGTTCACGTCTAGAATGAGGCTTTAATGCGGTCCAGAGCCAGACTCTGGGCAGAATCCAAACTGAACACAGGTGAACAGGTTATTGGTGAGTAAGTGCTGCTTCATGGTACTGTCTACAGAAGCTTAAACTGTTTTACAGATAATTGAAAGTAGACCAATGAGGTGAAAACTGGCCGGATTAAATGTGTCTTCCTTTCTTGGGTGACTTTCCACATTATCAGTTAGACGGTGTTTTGCAATTGTACTGTAAGTATGGCTGGGGGTGTGGCCAGCACGACAACCAAAATATTGTGGCTCCATAGCCTTTCCTGTATCCAGTGCCTTCAGCCATTTCTTGATATCATGTGGAGTGAACTAAATTGGCTAACAACTTGCATCTGTGATGCTGGGGACCTCAGGAGTAAACCAAGATGAATCATCCACTTAGCACCTCCAGCTGAACTCAACACCTCCAGCCGAAAATAACTGAAAATACTTCAGCCTTATCTTCTGACATGACAGAACCGCCATCGTTAGTGGTGGGTATGTTATGGACCTTCCACTTCCAGATGGCTGTTTAGTTGCCCACCACAATCCATGACTAGATATAGCAGGACTGCAGAGCTTTGACCTAATTAGTTGGTTGTGGGATCAATTACTTTTGTGTATAAAATGCTTCCATTGTTCAGCACACAGACAGTTCTGACATAGCTTCACCAGGTTGGTACCTCAGTTTTCCAGTGCTTCTCCAGTATCATGGACTCCTATCCACCTCACTGAGTGCAGGTTGGCGTCCATTTGGCTTGATGGTAACAGTAAAGTGAGGGATAAACCATGAGGTTATAGATTATAGTGGAATACAATTCTACTACCGCTGATGGGCACATATTGGTAGTGGTATATAACAAAATGGAGAGTCAGTATCAAAACCAAACTTGTCCCCACAATGACCATGCAGTGGTCACTCCTACACAAATGATAGTGGAAAGGTTGCAGTTACCGGGCACAGTTTTGCTTTCTCTAGATCTTTGGAATTGAACAGACTTGTGCTGGTGGATATGGTTTTTGTGCCAGAGAATCTCCAACATCCTCTCCTCTCTGAACCAAATAAAGACGGAATTCCAGTCAGCCAGTGCACCTTCTGCAAGTTACATGCCAATTCTTTGCCTGGCTTTTGCTGGAAGAAATAGCTTTCAACAGAATCCAAACACAAGATGACTCCTTAGCTCAACTTCCACCAGGATAAACCTTTAACTGTCACGTATAATAACAACAAGCCTTTGCGGCAGAGATAGTAAGAACTGCCGATGCTGGAGTCTGAGATAACACAGTGTGGAGCTGGAGGAACGCAGCAGGCCAGGCACCATCAGAGGAGCAGGAAAGCTGACGTTTTGGATCAGGACCCTTGTTTTTCTGAAGAGCTTTCCTGCTCCTCTGATGCTGCCTGGCCTGCAGTGTTCCTCCAGCTCCACACTGTGTTATCTCTAAGTCTTTGAGGCAGGCTTTTTATTTAAAACATCATAGGTAGTCGTGCATCACTGAAGGACGATCTACACAAATGTCAATACTTTCTTTGAATATGTGCGTTGCTTTCAATAAACATACTGAAGATGGGTTTCAGGACCTTCCTGACGTTGAACAAAGGTTACCTGACATCTGAATCAGCTTCATCCTAAAATGGGAGGAATGCATTGTATAGCACTGAATTTGCAGAAATAAAGTCTAAAAGAGTTAATAAGCCTTCAATGCCACCATAATTGAATTACCCAAAGGCCAAGACAGTGATGAAGAAATTGCAATCAATGCATTAAGAAAACCTAATTTTTTTTTTGTTTCAAGTACAATTAAATAAAATACAGATAATTGAAGATTTGCCCAGAACAACAGCTCTGCATGTCACCAAATGAAGAACTAGTGACCTGGAGAAGGAATCTCTCCAGGTGAATTTTCACACTAAAGATAATGGAGATTCCTAAATGTCTTTTGGAGGCTAACTGGAGGAACCAAGTGTAATTGTACATAGTAAGTCAAAGGTTCAAATGTTTGAGCAATTCTTACACAGTAACTTACCACTAGCCAGTGCGGTTTTCTGAATAACTGGAGAATTCCGATTCTCACTATTGGATGGGTTAAGAGGAACCTACAGCAAAGCAACAAAGACTATTTATTTACCAAATCTCTAACACTAAATTCCTTCTGTAATATGTAAGTAGCATTTCCAATGCCGTCATCTCAGTGAAATTAGACAATTAGTGTTGCAAGAGGTAGTGTATGATGGAGCTATTGCTGCTACAGTGTTTTTGGCCTCACTGGGGGAAGACAGTTTTGTAGCATGAGTTTTGGCACAAACCAGTATTGAATGGGTATCGTAAGTGAAATCTCTCGGTGCTACTTGGAGGAAGACAAGTGGGAACAAAAGGAATAAATGGACTCCAGGAAGCTGGGTAACACCACATGAGGCCGGTGGATTTAAGTGGAGTTATTAGAGACACAGTATACATCTATGCTTCGAGTCATGAGGGAAGCTGTTGCAGAGTAGCATTACATTCTGAAGTTGGCCTGGACCCAAACAATAGACTGGATACTGCCAGTGACTGCAAGATTCACTCACTCCTTACCTTGCACACCATCAGACTTATTGCTGGTATGCTGGACAGTTATCTGCAATAGCTAAGGAGATGACCCTTCTGATAACCAGCTCCCATATGAGAGCTGTCACTTAGCATAAAGTGGATTTGGTGGTTGAGTCACTCCACTCCTGAAGCAGAAGAAAGAAGTGAGAAGCAAAAAAAGAAAGCCCCATGTAATCTTACCAGGTATCACTTCTTCCCAAGTGTATGTAGTACTCTTACCCAAGTTTTTATTTTCTGTCTGTCACTTTTTTCCTCTCCTCTGTCAGCCCTGTAGAAACCTATGATGAGTTTGAATCTTTCTAATGGATGCTAAGAATTTTTATCCCAAATAAACTATTTTAAGTGGCTACATCCCCTTAAATTACACCTACAGTAGGATTCTCTGCTGCCATATTGGATTAGCTTCATACAATTGGACTGTGTTGCATTGCAAATTATGTAAATATGCTGAGTAGAGAAAATTACCAATTACAAATGCACTACAATTATGACTAAACTTACACCAGTTTTTAACTGAACTCAATTGATTGTCACTGGATCACAAATGTCCAGCTCTCAACCAAGTCTTACCTATTTAAATGGTTCAAGGGAATCTGAAAGCTGCTAAGATCATGACATATGTAGTGAAAGTTTATTAATTTAAGCAGCATAATCAGGTATTCACTGTAAATAAGTTTCGTTCTGTCTGCACAATCTGGGACTGAAGTAATGAATACCGAATGCTGAAACCTCATTTGGATTCAATCCCATGTCTGGCACCTCTTGTGTACTACATAGTAAGTCGCATCTTTAAAACATACGGTTTCATTTTCTTTGGCGTGGTACAAACAAGTCCACTACATTAAATAATTTTCTCTTTCCACTCTGTGATTTGGAAAATTCAGTATTTATTGGTATTTTAAATAATTTTATTTTGTTTCTTGCTTCTCCTTACATTTGTCAGGTTACACATCACAGATCCCACCATCTTCTAGGGCCCCATTGAAGAGGCGACAGTTCATGGGTCTGCCTTAATGGTCAGTGTTATTCTACCTGAAAGGGCATCATAGCCAAGTCAAAATCGGTGTTCATCCCAGATGCACCATTTCCGGCATTTTTTAAAAATGAGAAACCACTGGCGACCAATTCTCTTCCTGCCCATTCTGGAGTAATTACAGCCAACAGCAACGCCTAAAATCAGCTAAATTCAACAGAATAGGACCTGCAACAGAAGTTGACACAGTTTGTCGGGAAAGAACTGAAACTAGGCCTGAGCCTGGTTACATTGAGATGGTTAATTTAGAGCTACGGCAGTCCAAGTAAACAGTGGTTTTCAGAGGAGATGTTACTGGAATAAAGTTTAGCTTAGTTTTACATATTTTTGTCCAAAAACATGTCTCAGCACTTTAAGAAGAGAGGGGAAACTGGGAAAAATATTTAATCTAAATTCAGCTTTCACCTGATCAAGAAAAAGAACAACATACTCACCCCGTCCAAACGTTCAAGCTGAGGCATGAGGTAGGAGACTTCCATGAGGTGCCTGGGGAAGTTATTACTAATAATATTAATTGTTGGCATAGGATAATATGATTACATCATCATAAAAACAATGTAAAATACAATACTAAAACTGGTATCAATTAAAAACAAAAGTAGAGGAGTAGATCACATGGGCCTTTGAGTCTGCTCCCCTGTTCAGTAAGATCATAACTGAAGTTCTACATCCATTCTACTTTCCCACCCTTAAATCATATCCCTTGATTCACAAAGTGTCCGCAAATCAATGATCTCTGTCTTGAATCAACAACTGAGTATCCTCAGGCCTCAGAGGTAGAAAATTCCAAAGAGTCACAGCACTTTGATTGAGGAAATATCTCACTTCAGTCTTATACAGCCAGCACCTAATCCTGAGACTATCAT
>NC_063354.1:40670468-40722369 GCF_021869965.1 Rhincodon typus | reverse complement strand
AGCAGCATTTTGCTTTCAAATTTCAAATGGTATATAATGGAAGCCAATAGCTTTTATGTTTTAAACATTATCTGAACCCATTTACTATCAATACTTAATCTCCATTCAAATTACATTGTTTAATTTTACAGCATCTAACATAACAGAAGTAACAGGGGTTTAGCCAAACTATTGCCACATTTTCTCTTAAGTGACTTGTCTGAAGATGCTTAGCCACTTATCCAAGTCAGAGCAAGTCCTCTGCACCTTGTGAGATCGTTGTACTGCTAGTTCTGCAGCCACACAGCTTGATGACAGCTGCGTTCCATTTTCCACTGTGGGAATCTAGCAAAGTCAGCAGTCTCCTGGGAGGGATGCCTCCAAACACACGGTTCAAATAATCTTGACTTAACTCTACATTATTGGAACTAACCCTCCAATATCACCCCCCATCCTCCACAGAATATGAAAAGGTTACCTCAGGTAACAATAGTGTTGTACAACAATTTCTGACTCTTTTTTTAGTGTCATTCTGATGTCAACATAATTTTCCTTAGACCAGATTTCAACTCAGAGTGTTCATACATTCCGAGTCAGATAGTCACGGAGTTTCTCATCCACAGAATTATAATTCTGTTGTGCGAGTTCTGACACTGACTTTCCTTGCATTTTGTTTGCAATAGTATCTGCATATTTTTTCCAATTTTGTTTTTGTTAAACATTTGTTCGAATATTTTGATTTTTGTTTCTATTTTAGCCAACAAATAGCTGATGTGAATAACGTTTTGGTGACCTGACATTACATCTGATGCATGCAGTATACTTAAACCTGCAAAGGAAGTCCAGCACACAGATGTTGCATTTTTTGACGGACCTGGAACATGGAAAGAAGGTTGCTCAGACATGCCTGGCAGAGGTTGGTAATCGTGAGGACGTCGGATCTTCAAAGACTGACCCTGGAAGATGATGCCATCGAATGCCATGGCTTGTGTAGTTTCATCAACTGAACGGAACTAGAAAGACCAGAAGTAGAAGATACCATGTTTATTAAAAAAACACAATACAGACAATGAAACATGATACACTTTATTGCTTTTAGATGGTGCAGATCTGACCTGAAGAAATATTCTAGATGTTGATAAATATCTGACTTTTATACAGGGAGGTAAAAGAGAAACTTAAGGATAATTCATCCCAATCCTTTAGCAATGTTACATTTTCCATAGGAACCAATAACTTTTGAAAAGACATTCAATACATTTTACATAGTCATACTCAACAGAAACAGGCCCTTTAGTCCAACTCATCCTCGCTGACCAGACATCCTAATCTGACCTAGTTCCATCTGCCAGCATTTGGCCCATATCCTTCTAAAACCTTCCTATTCATATACCCATCCAGACCCCTTTTAAATGCTGTAGTTTGCCTGCTTCCACCACTTCCTCTGGCAACTTGTTCCATACACGCACTAAACTCATCGTGAAAAAGTCACCCTTCAGGTCCTTTTTAAAATCTTTCCCCTCTCACCTTAAACCTATGCCCTCAAGTTGTGGGAGTCCAAAACTAAAGTAAAAGACTTTGGCTATTCACCCTATCCATGCCCCTCATGATTTTATAAACCTCTATAAGGTCACCCTGCAGCCTCCAACGCTCCAGGGAAAATAGCCCCAGCCTATTCAGCCTCTCCCTATAACTCAAACCCTGGCAACATCTTTGTAAATCTTTTCTGCACCCTCTCAAGGTTAACAACATCCTTCCTGGAACAAATGATTAAAAGCATGCGTAAGGAGGGTGTATTTTAAAACTTAAATACAAAACAGTCCCCTTTTTTCTTTAGCACCATCAAAAACACATTTCACAGAGCTATTTTATGTTCTGCTTCAAGTAGATATTAAATTCTTATAGAACTAACTCAAGGAGTGTCAACTCCTGAAGACTTGTTCTCTTTTCTCAGCCCAAAAGGTTGTAATTTCTGGAATGCCTTTCATGGCCACCTAGGACAGAGTGTGTGCATTTGCTGGGGGGAAAGGTCTAAATATTTAATTAAGTTTAATAAGCTTTAAACTGAATTCTATTGTTTAAAGTCTTCCAGTGATACACTTAAGCAGTGCTCCTACACCCCACCAGTCTCGCAATAAAGGAGTTAATTAATTAAACCAACTGAAAGTCGATCCTTATTATATGACCAACCGGCCTCTTTGCTGGGAGCATACAAGGGTAGACGGATAAACCAGCTGATTGGTGAACTGAATTGGAGAGTATGTCTACTCTTTACAGTAGAAGTAAGGCCTTTAGTTTGCATTTACGATCTATTCTTTTGTTTCTCTTTTCAATGAACGTTGTTAGGTATAAGATTGATAGTGGTGTGTAAAAAAACTAAAGGAATAAAGCAGGGATACTAGAATGAGTGATTAATCAATAAATCAAACAACATACAATAGAGATGGCAGGTCAGGTGAGGCGCACAGCTATTGCAAATTGGAGCAGTTGGATGTCATCCATGCATAGCAAGTATTTGCAACTTCAGCAATTTTGGATCCAAGTTGTGGAGCTGAAGTCTGCGCTGCAGACACTGTGCGTTCCCGTAGACAAACTGCTGTAGGAGATGGTCACACCCCTCTGAATAAGTGATCCGGAACAGGGACATGCTGCAGGTGAGGCAGGCATGGGAAACCAAGGGGGTAAGCTTTCAAGGATCCTTGACCCCTGAGAGTGTCCAACAGTCAACAAGTCCTTGCAAGCCATATGGACAAGAGCACAGCCTACAGGAAAATTCAGCAAATGGACCACAGCACCATGGTATGTGGAACCAATGATGTGGGTGGAGAAAATAGAATGTAGTACTGGTAGGGGCTAGATACTGATCTCTGTAGCTGAAACAGTCTTGATGGTTGTGCTGTCTGCCTTGCATCAGGGTTAAGGACATCTCAGGGCTACAGAAGAACCTTGGGGGTGGGGGGGCGGTGGCGGGTGGGGAGGGTATAAAGTTGTTGCCATCCACCTTGGGTACCAAAGACATTGATAGGACTAGAAAGGAGGGCTCACTGAAATATTGAACAGTTAGGAACTAAATTAAAAAGCAGAATCTCTGAGGTAATAATTTCTGGATTCTATCCAAGCAATGGGCAAAGTGAACTCGACTTTACCACATGCCAATGAACAACTCAAGGATGAGCGGGGGAGGAATGAGTTTCAGTGTTGGGATCAGCGTCTTCAAAAATTGTAGAAAGGAGTTTAAACTAAATTGTGTTAATGGTAATGGTTCGGGTTTTGTAGGGGTGGGGTCAGCTGGAGAGAGAATAGCATTCAGTTTGATGGTGCAGAAACAAGTGTGCCAAACCGAAGGGATCAGGGCAAATTTGGCTAGAGTGGGGTTTAGCACACAAGACACTTGCTGAAAAATGGAAGACATTCAAGAAAATAGTTCATTCCTCACAATGAAGAAGTATCCACATAGGGAAGGAGAATTTTAGAAAAGGGATAAACTGACCATGGTTAGCCAAAGCAGTTAGTGACTGTGCTGAACTGAAAGAAAAAAAATACAATATGGTAAAGATTATTGGTAAACCAGAGGACCAAGAAAGTTTTAAAAGCCAACAAAAGATGATCAAAAAAAACAATGAGGGAGAAAATAAATTGAGGTAAATTAGCAAAAGCAGGCAGTAAGAGATTCTTTAAATATATGAAAAGCTGTGCCTCCTGACACATCGAAAGGTTTCTTATTGCGCATGTAGAAAGTTCTGCACACTTACATTTTATGATTTGCGTTATGAAAAGGAAGACGGAGGCCAAAATGTAAATAGGCCACTTAGAGAATGAGGCCGGGGAAATAATAATGAGGAACCAGGAAATGACAAAGGAGGTGAAGAAATACTTTGCATCAGTCTTCATAATAGAGGGTATTAACAGTATCCCAAAAATGCTAAATCAAGGGGCAAAAGATAGGGGGGAAATAGGCACAATAACCATTGTTAGAAAAATAATACTAGGAAAGCTAATAAGGTTAAAGGCTGATACATCTTTTGGACATGATGGGATACATCCTAGGATACTAAAGGAAGCTACAATGATACTGGATACACTGGTAGCAATCTTGCAAAAATTCTTAGATTCTGGAAAAGCCACAGACAATTAGAAAATCGCCATTGAAACACCTTTATTCAACAAGGGAAGGGGACAATAAACAGGTCAGTTAGCTGAACATCTGTCACTGGGAAAATATCAGAGCCTATCATAAAGGATGTAATGGCAGAGCATTCAGAAATCCATAATATAATTAAGCAGAGTTCACATCACTTCATGAAGCTGAAATTATGCTTGACAGATTTCGAATTTGTTGAGATGGTAATAAGAAGGGTAGATAAAGGGAAACAAGTAGATGTAACATATTTAGACTTCTAAAAGAGAAGGTATTGCACAAGGCTATTTAATAACAGCCCATAGTGTTGATGGTAGTACATTAGCACGAAGAGAGGATTGGATAAATAACAGAAGACAAGAGTTGGGATAAACGTGGCGTTATCAAGAATGCTACCTGTAGTTAGTGGATTGTTGGAGTTCAATGCTGGGGAAACAATTATTTATAATACATATTAAATAACTTGGATGAGGAAAGTGAGTGCAACCTTATTGAAACATACAAGATTCTTGGGGACTTACAGGGTAGATGCGCAGAGGTTGTTTATCCTTGTAGGACAGTCTCGCACCAGAGGGCATAACCTCAGAGAAAGGGGTTACCCATTTAAAACCGAGATGAGGACAGTAGTGAATCTGTGGAGTTCTTTACACCAGAGAGTTGTCAAGGCTGGTTCATTAAGAATATTCAAGGCAGAGACAGACAGAATTTTTAATCAGCAAGGGAATCAAGGTGTATTGGGAAAAGGCAGGAAAGTGGAATTAAGGATAAGATCAGCTATGATGTCACTGAATGGCAGAGCAGATTTGATGATCTGAATGGCCTACTTCTGCTTCTACATCTTGTATCTCTTCTCCCTTTCTCCAGCACTAGTTGAATGAAACTTCCAGCATTGTTTCAACTCTTCACGAATGTGGTCTTTTCAGCCAAGTGAGAGCTCCAATTCACGTTGGTGTGTGGAAATCCATGGCATTTTGCTGCTTGTAACTGCTTTCCCTTTTCCAGATCCTGCTGTGACTTTTCAAATATCTCTTATATCTTCCCTTCTTAAAGCCCAGTAATCACATTAGCCTTTATATCCAGGGAGGAATGCTAATTAGCTACCTGGGATACTCTAACATTCACATCTGAGAATCCAACATTTTTAAACTTTGGATACTCTCAGGTTATCCATTTTAGCACCGAGGTTGGCTGGCTTGTCTCTAAGTACGGACACCCTGCACTTACTTCCCAGTACAACAATCTAGGCCTCCTTTAATCTCTAACAAATAAATCACCCATGTTTGCTGTTATGCAGATTTCAGGGCAGGTCACATGATTCCATTCACTTCACCTCACAGTAAAGAGACAGTCCCAAATTGATGCTATAAACCTCAATTATACTGACTAGCAGAGACTTGGAATTTGTTCACCTGCCTACAGATCCTGACGACACGGGTTTTATTTTAATTTATTCATGCCTGGGATGTGTATTGTTGGCAAAGGCAGCATTCAATGCCTACTCTTCAATTTCTCTTGAACGGAATGACTTGTTCGGCTATTTTAGACTGCAATTAAGAGTCAAGTGCAATGCTGAGAGTTTGGAGTCATATGCTGACCAGACTAAGTGAGGATGGTAGATTTTCTTTCCTAAAGGACATAAGTAAATCAGACAGGTTTTCAATGACAATGACAATCTACTATGATAGTTTTAGAGTCATCATCACAGAATCAAGTTTCAATTCCAGATTTTTTTTTATCAACTGTATTTAAATTTCACCTGCTGCCAGATGGGATTTGAACCTATATTACCAAAGCATTAGCCAGGGTGCCTGGATTACTGGTCCAGTGATATTATCACTATGCCCCCATCTCTAAATTGGATGCACACTGGACAGGAACTATAGACAATGAGATGGTAATGAGGTAATGAAATTCTTAAATAAAGCACTTTTTAAAATGTTGGAGGAAGTCACTTTATAGGTGGTTAGCAAATAATGGAGCAAATACACCGCATTCCCACAACTGTTAATAATTCATCAATTGTTCTCAATATTTCAATTTTCCTCCAATAATGAATCTATACAAGATTAGCAGCGTTACTGCCCGAAACTGATTTGAGTTCAAACTCAATTGAGCAGCTCAGTTCAACCATTCAACTAGATAACTGCTCATCATTTCAAATATATATTGTTCTTCATTTTAACATGCACCTGTTTTCAAAAGAATTAACCCAATACATAGTATGATGAATTATCTATTTGATAGCAGCTTTCCTCTCAAAAATAAGGATTAACAATTATCACTCGACTCGAACATGTTTTTGTGCCAATGAAGTAACTAATAACTCACTCTATCCAAAGAAAGAAAACTGGGCAATGAAGATAAAAATTTATTTTGGAAATAATTAGGTAGAGACTGAGGCAACAGACTTACCTCCAGAAAAGCAAAGTTTTTATCTTGGTTGATTTGCACAGCCAATACAGGGTTCCCTGGAGCCTGTGACAACCCAGCAAGACGCATCTGAGCATTAAAGAAGTCTGCCATGGCTTCCTAAGGGCATAAAGGGTATTGGTAAGACACTTTAGATCTGTTAGGAAACACCACCGTAGCATGAATATAATTGCCTTTCCCACATTTTGCCATCAACACAAAATCAACCCATATCAGCTCAAGGATACATGATTCTACATACTTAAAATTAAAATAGAATAATTAGTTCTTCTGACAATCTAAATAGATTGCTAGTGACGAAATTACAATTTACTAAAGGCATCGAAATAGTTCAAGTGGCTGTTTGTGTCCGCTCCAACTTATACCCCACTGTATCTGTTGAAAAGGTAATGGTGTGGGGAGTATTCTATGGGTACTTTACATGTGCACACCTTGGCTGTTAGCATTGGAAGGTCTATTTGATTATAGGAAGCATCAGAATTGCATGCAATTCTACACCTGTGTATACTGGTTTGACATCAGGCATATGCTCATTTCTGGTAAGGCTTGTTCAGATATCACCTATGAAAGAAACCTGGGCTGAATAGTCTATCCTGAATTTAAAGATGTTATATGAAATCTAATCAGCTAGATTCTCTCACAATATGGCATTTTGATCCATGAAGAAATCGTGGTTGTGCTCGCGTTTCTGTGGTGGAGGGGGGGTAGTGTTGAGGAACAGGGAGCTATGAAGACTGTCTTGGAATGTTGTTAATCTCATCACATCTTACTCCCATTACAGCAAAGCATTAATCTTTTAAAGACAGAACAATTAAGGCACAGGGTCATACAAAGTATAGCAATCTTAATACCTTGCCTTATGTCCATTCTGCTCACACTAAATTTTCACCAATTTACAATGATCTGTCCATGCTTCACCTAAAATTTTTATATCTTATTCCCTTATTCCCTTATTACCCTATCCCCAGCCACAGAATTCTTTGCTCCTCTGACTCACCTTTTCAATCTTTGTTTCCACTATTCAAATCTTTGTCTTTAGCTGTACTGGTTCCAAGTTCTGGAATTCCTTTCCTAAATCAATCCAATTCTACATCTCCCTCTCCTTCTCCAAGTATAAGCCTTGGTTCAGTAGCATTTCTAAAACCGTGGTTTTAAGCCCATCACCAGAGACTTCAGCAAGGAATATAGGATGACATTTTAGCACAGTACAAAAGAAGTCTTGCACCATTGTGTGGGTTTCCTCCAAGTGCTCCGGTTTCCTCCCATAGTCCAAAGATGTGCTGGTCAGGTGGATTCGCCATGCTAAATTGCCCATACTGTTCAGGGATGTGCAGGCTAGGTGGATTAGCCATGGGAAAAGCAAGGTTACAGGGATAGGGTGTGGGAGGTAGGTCTGGGTGGGGATACTCTTCGGAGGGGCTGTGTAGACTCCATGGATTGTCTGGCCTGCTTCCACACTGTAGGATCCTATGAATCTATCTGCTTTTAGATAAGGAGATGCTAATCTGAACAGGGAAATTTTCCTGGTGCCCTGGCCAACTCAGAGCTTACAAATGGACAGTTATGTTTCTAACAGTAAAATGCAATTCAACTTCAAAAAAAGTGCTTGGAAATATCCCGACATGGAAAGTCACTATAAAAATGCATGTCTTTCTTCCTTTACAATTATTCCTATTATTGTAACATTTCATTTAAGTTAAACCCTGACAAAATCAGGAAACCATGAAGCCTAATCTTTATTTCTCAGTTGAAAAATGACAGGCTGAGCCTTTCAGCCTCTAGTGCTCACAAATGTGTTCCTCCAGAATTTTCTCTGGAATCTTGATCCATCCACATAGCATCTTCTTTCAGGTTATTTTAATGAGAACTATTATTGTTGTATCAATAAGCCAAACCAACATTAAGGCAGTAAAATTAAACTTTGCACTTGCCTCTGTGACACCAAAAGGTATGTTCCCAACATACAGTCGCCTGGCTTGCCTGGTCATTTGGCTACCAATGATTGGAACTTGCGTTGGTGTGATAGTCACACCACCTACTGAGGAGGTCGCCAACAGTGCTGTGGCAGGGATCTGACCTGCAGCTAAGAAAAACAGAGGGAGACACACAGATTTTTTCATTACTGCAATATGGATGTGGTCCCTAAAAAGCAACAGCACACAAGTCAGAGCATCATGTAACTATCTTACTAAATTCAAAACAATAAAATGGAAGAATATACCTTGCATTGCCTTGTACTGCATTGGGGTAATGTGCTCAAAACCTGGAGGAGGCACATCCCAGTACCTGTAGGGCTTCTTTCTCCGAGACCGACGGGGAGACCGACTGTAGGAAGATAGCAAACAAAACTTGCAATTTTTAATGCTTTGAGAGAGAAAAGTATGCTACTGAAACATCAGAAGTTACATCACATCCTGGACAGCAGTGACTTTGATCTGTGATTTGAAATATTCATCACATGCTACAGAATTTCACTGAAATGGTAAATTTTAAAAGGAAGTTTTCGATCCTGTAATAATTTTTGCTTGCAGCAGATATCACCACTATTCTGTCTCAGAAAAGCAGCATAGGAACAGGAGTAGGCCGTTCAGCCCCTTGAGCCTGTTCCACCATTCTATGACATCACGGCTGATCTATGAGCTAACTCCACGTACCTGCCTTTCACCCATATCCCTTAATACCTTTGCTGAATAAAAGTTTACCTATCTCAGATTTAAAATTAGCTGATCAGACATCCATTGCCATTTGTGGAAGAGAGTTCCAAACATCTGCCAACCTTTGTTGTATAGAAGTGCTTCCTAATATCTCTCCTGAATGATCTGGCCCCAGTTCTAGAATCCCCAGTCACGGGAAATAGTTCATCTTCATATAGCCTGTTTTCCCCTGTTAATATCTTGAAGGCTTTGATCAGATCACCTTTTAACCTCCTAAATTCCAGGGAAAACAGCCCTAATTTGTGTAACTTAACCTCTGAAGTTTTTTTTAATTTCACTCATGAGACAGGCGTGTCACTGGCTGACCAGGATTTATTACCAGTCCTAACTGCCCTCGAAAAGGTGGTGGCGGCGAGCTGCCTTTTTTAACTGCTGCAGCCCATGTGCTATATGTAGATCCACAGGGGGAGAATTTCAGGAGTTTGACCCAGCAACAGTGAAGGAATATATTTCCAACTCAGGATGGTGAGTGGCTTGGAGGGAAACCTGCAGCTGGTGGTGTTCCTATGTATCTGCTGTCCTTGTCCTTCTAAATAGTAGTGGTTGTGGGATGGAAGGTGCTGTCTAAGGATTTTTGGTAAGTTTCTTAAGTGCATTTTGCAGATAGTACACACTGATCTTGTGGAGAAAGGAGTGGATTCTTGTGGATGTGGTGCCAACCAGTGGGCTGTTTTATATTGGATTGTGTCAAACTTCTGGAGTGTAGTTGGAGCTTCATTCATCCAGGGGAGAGATGAGCTTTCCACCACACTCCTGACTTGTGCCTTGTAGATGATGGAAGCTTTGGGGGGCCAAGAGGTGAGTTACTCACCACAGTATTCCTAGCCTCTGACCTGCTGTTATAGCCACTGTATTTATATAGCTAGTTCAGTTGAATTTCTGGTCAATGGCAACCTCTAATATATGTTGATAGTGGGGCACTCAGTGATAGTAACGCCATTGAATGACAAGGAGCAGTAGTTAGATTGTGTCTTATTTGATATCATTATTGTCTGGCATTTGTGTCATGTGAATTATTACTTGCCACTTGTCAGTCTAAGCCTAGATACTATCCAGGTCTTGTTGCATTTGAACATGGACTACTTCAGTACGAGGAGTCTTGAATAATGCTGAATGTTGTGCAATCATTGACGAACATCCCCACTTCTTACCCCAAGATGGAG
The DNA here is from genome assembly GCF_021869965.1 of Rhincodon typus. Taxonomy (NCBI): domain Eukaryota; kingdom Metazoa; phylum Chordata; class Chondrichthyes; order Orectolobiformes; family Rhincodontidae; genus Rhincodon; species Rhincodon typus. Next base: position 40,711,945 of record NC_063354.1, on the reverse strand, counting down.
GGAAGCTTAGTGATGGAGCAGCTCAAGATGGTTGGACATAGAACACTACCCTGAGGAACTCGTAGTGCTGTAATCATAGCTGAGTGGTTAAGGCAATGGATTTGAAATCCACTAGGGTTTCCCTGCGCAGGTTGAAATCCTGCCGACTTCTGAATGAGTTTCTGCAAAGATAAACAAATACCATTCCCAACACCATACCCCATTTTCTGATGTCCATTCATTTGTCTCCATTCAGGGCGATTCCAATCTGAAATGATAACAGTCAGCAGAGTTGGTTCCACCACCACTTCCTGGGAGTTTGTCTTCCCTGAAGCCTCTCTCACTCTTGGAGGTGTGTCTCTGTTTCCCTTCTGTGGGTGTCAATGAGGTTCAGGTCTCTGAGGGGAGGTGAACACGATTTCACTATTTCAGACAAGGAGAAACTCCTGCAGAGATATCGTACAGCTGAAATGACTGACCTCCAACAACCACAATCATCTTCCTATGTGCTAGGTATGACTCCAATTAGAGATTTTGCCTCCGATTCCACTGATTCCAGTTTTGCTAGGGCTCCTTAATGCCACACTCTGTCAAATGCAGCCTTCATGTCAAGGGCCATCATTCTATCCTCATCTCTAGAATTCAGCTCTTTTGTTCATGTTTGAACCAAGGCAGTAATGAGGTCAGGAGCTGGGTGGCCCTGGTGGAACCCAAACTGGGTGTCAGTGAGGAAGTTATTGCTAAGCAGGTGCTGCTTGATACAACTATCGATGACACCTTCCATTGCTTTCCTAATGATCGAGAGTAGACTGATGGGTGATAATTGGCCAGGTTGGATTTGCCCCACTTTTTGTGTACAGAACATATCTGGGCAATTTTCCACATTGTTAGGTAGATGCTAGTATTGTGGTTACACTGAAATAGCTTGACGAGGGGAGCCGAAAGTTCTGGAGCACAAGTCTTCAGTCCTATTGCCAGAATGTTGTTAGGGTCCACTATCTTTGTAGCATTCACTGCCTCCAACCATTTCTTGATACACATGCAGTGAATTGAACTGGCTGAAGACTGGCATTTGTGATGCTGGATACTAATGGAGGAGGCCGCAGTAGATCACACACTAGGCACTTCTAGCTGAAGATTGCTGTGAATACGTCAGCCTTATCTTTTGCACTGATGTGTTGAGCTCTTCCATCATTGAGAATGATGATATCTGATTGATTGATTTATTGTCACATGTACTGAAGTACAGTGAACAGCTTTGCTTACAAGCAGTACAGACAGAGCACAGTAAGCAAGGATGTACAGATTAAAAAGGCTTAGTGCATACAGATTACATTGCACAGGGCATGTGCTGGGCAAGATCAACCTTAGCAAGATCAGCATTATTTGTGCAGATGACTTCTCCTCCAGTAAGTTGTTAAATTGTTCATCACCATTCACAACTGGATGTGGCAGGACTGCAGAGCTTAGATCTGATCCATTGGTTGTGAGATCACCTAGCTCTGCCTATCACTTGCTGGTTATGCTGTTTGGCACCAAGTAGTCATGTTTGGTAGCTTCACTAGGTTCATACCTCATTTTTAGATATGCCTCGTACTGCCCCTGGCATGCCCTCCTGCACACTCCATAGAACCAAGGTTGATCCCCTGGCTTGATGGTAACTGTTGAGTGGTAGGGGCAGTGTATGTTGGATCAGGAGGTTGCAGACTGTTTAAGAGTACAGTTCTGCTGTTGTTGATGGTCCACAGGTCCTAATGGATGCCTAGTCTCGAGTTGCTAGATCTGTTCAAAGTCTGTCCCATTTAGCACAGGATAGTGCCACACAACACAAGGGAGGGTATTCTCAACGTGAAGGTAGGACAAGGATTGTGCGGCACTCACTCTTTCTAATATTATCATGGACAGATACTTCTGTAGCCAGCAGATTGGTAAGGATGAGGTGAAGTTTTTCTCTCTTGTTGGTTCCCTCAACACATGCCACAGACCTGGTCTAACATCTATATCCTTTAGGACCCAACCAGATCAGTAGTGTGGCTGCCGAACCAATCTTGGCATGGACATTTGAATACCCCAACCAGAGTACCTTGCAACACTGAACAACACCAGAGGGTGGCAATGTGGAGGTGTACTGACTCGTTAGTGAAGGAAGGATGGTGGCATGCTGCATAGTGGCTCAGTGGTTAGCACTGGTGTCTCACAGTGCCAGGGACTTCGGTTCAATTCCAGCCTTGGGTGACTGTGTGGAATTTGCATGTTCTTCCTGTGTCTGCGTGGGTTTCTGCCAAGTGCTTCGGTTTCCTCCCACAGTCCAAAAATGTGTAGGCTAGGTGGATTAGCCATGGTAAATGTAGAGTTACAAGCATAGGTGACGGGTCTGTGTAGGATGCTTTTTGAAGGGTCAATGCAGACTCGAAAGGCCAAATGGCCTCTTTCTGCACTGTAGGGATTCTGTGGTACGTGGTAATCAGCAGGTTTCCTTGCCTATGTTTAAGCTGATACCATGAAACTTCATTGAGTCTGAAGTCAATGATGAGAACTCCCAGGGCAACTCCCTCCTTTTACCACCATGCATCATGGAATCTTTAGTGTCCAGAACACTTAATGGAGGACAATTAAGATTCTTACTATAAATAGTATCATATAAAATTTGATTTATATATTTTCCAAGCACCTGAGGGAACTTGGTCTTGAAGGAGTCATATTTGGACCAGATGGAATATAATGCACGTTACTCAAAACAAAATATTTTAAAAGGTAAGTAGTGTTTTAAACTAATACTTCACGTAGCTATCCTGCTGAACTCTATGTCTTACCAGATGGTCAATTTCTTCTGCGTAATTCCCAAGTTCTTGGATATAACTCTTTTGCAGTCATTTTAATGAGAATGGCTGCTGCAATGAAGATTGCAATAGTTCGCTTAGATTTAAGCAATACTATCAAAAAATATTTCCCTTTGGATACAGTTCTCCGTTCTGATTCAGCCAAAATAGATAGCATTAGGATCATCATCTTTTCTAAAGGTGAGCAGCAACCAGCTTGACACGTCTATCCATCAAAATCTTCTGCAACTTCTCTACATACTCAGAGCAGTCACTTTTATAAAGGCTGTACAGCCTCGTCAAAAGTGTAATAATTGAGCAATTTTCACTTTGTTAACAGGTTCACGATTGGCTTCAAGGTCTACAAATTGCCATTGCCACCAAGTACTATATCATGTCGGGATGCACAGAAGATTGAGTGGAAGTCTGCTGCCATTTTGTTATAGGTGAAAAAATTACTGACTTGTTTTGACACCAGTAGCCAGGAACGCTCTAGCCCTTATCTAACAGTCAGTCATTTCATCCACCTGACTATGCACGAATCATTTCTGGACTAGAGGATTACATTAGGGTTAGCAGTACTAATTAAGAATTCTAACCAGTCTGATTCTGTTACAAAGATTCAACATTATGACAGAAACCTAAATCTGTCAAACTTGTCAAAATTCTTAACCATAATCTGCTCTGTAAGCCATTAATTTAGATGCTGGGATGGCGTCAGACAGGCTCCAGTGTGATTTTGAACTGGAGACTTAAATGATGAGCTAAACATAATTATATGCCTGTATTTTTGAGTATTGACACAATGGAAACTGATGCTTACAAGACTGTTGACAATAATTCAGTATGACTGCAATGCCTCCTTTCAGTAGTATTTAGCAACTTGTGTAGTGATTGTAACAAAATCAGCCAGATGGACCTTCTGGAATAAATTCTCCGACTGGAGCTGTTAACCTAGTCCAATCAGGGAGCTTTGGCTTACAGATATAAACAGGAGTGTCAGAAGTTCTGTTCACTGAGAACTGGCTCTGAGGAAGCTGGAACAGTGTCAAGTACTATGCTTATGTAAATAAGAACATAAGAAATAGGAGAAGGAGGCGGCCATCTGGCCTATTGAGTCTGCTCCACCATTCTTTAAGTTCATGGCTAATCTTTTTCTGGACCCAGCTCCACTTACCCGCCTGTTCACCATAACCCTTAATTCCTTTCCTGTTCAAAAATCTCTTTGCCTTAAAAACATTTAATGAGGTAGCCTCAACTGTTTCACTGGGAATTCCACAGATTCACAACGCTTACGGTGAAGAAGTTCCTCCTCAACTCAGTCCTAAATCTGCTCCTCCTTATTTTGAGGGTACGTCCCTTAGTTCTAGTTTCACCCACCAGTGGAAACAATCTCCCTGCTTCAATCTCATCTATTCCCTTCATAATTTTATATGTTCCTACAAGATTCCCCCCTCATTCTTCCAAATTACAACGAGCACAGTCCTAGACTATTCAAGCTCTCCTCATAAGCAAACCCTCTCAACTATGGGATCAACCTAGTTAACCTCATCTGCACCCCCTCCAGTGCCAGTATGTCTTTTTTCAGGTAAGGAGACCAAAACTGTGCACAGTACTCCAGGTGTGGCCTCACCATCACCTTATACAGCTGCAGCGTAACCTCCCTATTTTTAAACTCCATTCCTCTAACAATGAAGGATAATATTCCATTTGCCTTCTTTATCTGCTGCACCTGCAAACCAACTTTTTGAGATTCATGCACAAGGACACCCAGGTCCTTCTGCATAGCAGCATCCAGCAATTTTTCACCATTTAAGTAATAGTCCATTTTGCTGTTATTCTGAACAAAATGGATGACAAAATATTTACCAACACTGTACTTCATCTGCCAGATCCTTGTCCACCCACTTGCCCTATCTGTATCTCTCTGCACACTTTACTCTACCAATCATCATACTGCCATCTGCAAATTTTGACACACTACACTTGGTCCCCAATTTTAAATCATCGACGTAAATTGCGGTCTGAACGATGACCCCCAAGGCATGCCACTAGCCACACTTATTGTCAACTCAGAAAACACCTGTTTATTACCACTCTGCTTTCTGTTAATTAACCAAACTTCTAACCATGCATCACATGCACCTTTATCTTATGCAGCAGCCTTTTGTGTGGCACCTTGTCAAATACCTTCTGGAAATCTAGATACGCCACATCCACAGGTTCCCCGCTGTCCACCGTGCTCATAATGTCCTCAAAGAATTCCAGCAAATTAGTTAATTATGACCTGCCTTTCATGAACCCATGCGCATCTGCTCAATGGGACGATTTCTATCTGGATGTCTCGCTATTTCTTCCTTGATTACAGATTCAAGCATCTTCCCCACTACACAAGTTAAGCTAATGAGCCTATAGTTACCTGCCTTTTATCAATCTTCTTTTAAACAGTGGCATCACATTTGCTGTTTTCCAATCTGCCAGAACCGCACCAGAATCCTGCAAGTTTTGGTAAATTACCATGAGTGCATTTGCTATTTCCCCCGCCATCTCTTTTTCCCTGGGATGCATTCATCAGGGCCAAGAGACTTGTCTACCTGTAGCCGCATTAACTTGCCCAACACTACCTCTTTTGTGATAATGATCATTCCAGGTCCTCACCTGCCATAGCCTCCTTGTCATCAATTACTGGCATGTTATTTATGTCTTTCACTATAAAGACCGACAGAAAATAGCTGTTCAACGCCTTGGCCATTTCCTCATTTTTCATTATTAAATCCTCTATCTCATCCTCCGAAGGACCAATGTTTACCTTAGTCACTCTTTGTTTTATATATATTTGTAGAAACTTTTGCTATCTCTTTTTATATTCTGAGTTAGTTCACTCATAATCCATCTTACTTTTCTTTTTAGCTTTCTTTGTGGCATTAAGTTAACCTTTAAAGATTTCCCAATTCCCTGCTCCCCACTGATGTTTGCCACTTTGCAGGCATTTGCTTTCAATTTGATACCCTCCTTTATTTCCTTGGTTATCTGTGCCTGATTATCCCTTTTCCTACAGTCCTTCCTTTTCACTGGCATGTACTTTTGCTGAGCACTGTGAAAATTCGCTTTGAAAGTCCTCCACTGTTCCTGAATTGTCCCCACCACATAGCCTTGGCTCCCAATCCACCTTAGCCAACTCCTCCCTCATCCCATTGTAGTCTCCTTTGTTTAAGCACAAGACACTGTGATTGGATTTTACCTTCTCACCCTCCATCTGTACTGTAAATTCAACTATGCTATGATTGCTCCTTCTGAGAGCATCCCTAACTAGGAGATCAATTATTCCTGTCTCATTACACAGGACCAGATTTAGGATAGCTTGCTCCCTTTGGGTTCCATTACATACTGTTTGAGGAAACTATCGCAGATACATTCTAAGAACTTTTCCTGAAGGCTGCCTTGAACAACCTGGTTGACCGATGTGTAGATTTAAATCCCCCATGATAGCTGCCATACCACTTTTACACGTCAGTTGTTTCTTTGTTTATTGCCCACCCGAATGTGATGTTATTATTTAGCGGCCTATTAGTGACTTCTTCCCATTACTATTTCTACTTTTGACCCATACTGATTCAACCATTTTCTCCATAGAAACCTACATCACCTCTCATTATCACCCTGATGTCATCCTTAAATATCAGAGCTACACCACCTCCCTTTCTCTCCTGTTTGTCCTTCAAAATAATCCAATACTCCTGGATCTTTAACTTCCAGTTGTGACCACCCTGCAACCATCTCTCTGTAATGGCCACTAAATCATGCCGATTCACAATGATTTGTGCCAAGAACTCATTTACCTTGTTTAGAATGCTGCAAGCGTTCAGGTAAAGTGCCCTCATGGTAATTTTACACCTTCTTTTTGAATCCTAACACCTCTGCCAGAAGAACCTTTGTTTCCAAACATTCTCACTTTTTCTGACACTACCTAGTTTCCACTCGTCTCAGTCCCACACTGCTCGGCTGCTTCTTGCTTTTAATTTACTGTCTCGATTCCTTTTTTCCTTAAGCCCTCATGCACTCCAGCTAACTCAGAGCCTGAGGTTCCCATCCCCTGTGAAAGTAGTGTAAAGTTCACCCAACAGTGCTAACAAAATTACCTACAAGAATATTGATCCCATCACTGCTTGGGTGAAGAAGGTCCCTCTTGAACAGGTTCCACATTCCCCAGAACAGTACCATTTATTCAGAAATCTAAAGCCCTACCCCCTACACCACTTGCCCAGCCACATATTAAACTACCTAATCTGCCAATTCCTAGCCTCACTAGCATGTGGCATGTGATACTGGCCTCTGTGGAGTTACTTCAGTGGCGACGAGAGAAAAAATACGATCCTGAAGAAATTCACTCACTGTCGTCTTTGAGTCAGGGTAAGCATTTAGACTCAGAGAGAGTCATAGAGACATACAACGCAGAAACAGACCCTTCAGTCCAACTCGTCCAAGCCGACTAGATATCCTACCTTAACCTAGTCCTATTTGTCCGCATTTGGGTCATATTCCACTAAACCCTTCCTATCCATACGCCAATCCAGATACCTTTTAAATGTTTTAATTGTACCAGCCTCCACCACGACTTCTGGCAGCTCATTCCACACACACACCACCCTTTATGTGAAAAAGTTACTCCTTAGGTCCCTTTTAAATCTTTCCCCTCTCACCTTCAACCTATGACGTATAGCTTAGGACTCCTCACCCTGGGGAAAAGACCATGTTTATTTACCCTATCCATACCCCTCATGATTTTATGAGCCTCTATAAGGTCACCCCTCGGTCTCTGATACTCCAGGGAAAATAGGCCCAGTCTATTCAGCCTCTCCCCACAGTTCAAACCCTCCAACCCTGGCAACATCCTTGGAAATCTTTACTGAACCCTTTCAACTTTCACCATTCCTACAGCAGGGAGACCATAACTGAACGCAGTATTCCAGAAGTGGCCTAACGAATGTCCTGTATAGCTGCAACATGACCTCCTACATGCTCATTGACCTATACTCATTGCACTGACCAATAAAGGCACGCATACCAAACGCCTTCTTCACTATCCTACCTGCGACTCCACTTTCAATGAACTATGAACCTGCATTTCAAAGTCTCTTTGTTCAGCAACACTCCCCAGGACCTTACCATTAAGTGTATAAGTCCTGCCCTGATTTGCCTTTCCAAAATGCAGCTCCTCACATTTATCTATATTAAACTACTCAGCCCATTAGCCCATTTGATCAAGATCCCGTTGTACTTTGAAGTAACCTTCTTCGCTGTCCACTACACCTCCAATTTTGGTATTATCTGCAAACTTACTACCATACCTCCCATGTTCACATCCAAATCATCTATATAAATAACGAAAAGCACTGGACCCAGCACCGATCCTTGCAGCACACCGCTGGTCACAGGCCTGCAGTCTGAAAAGCAACCCTCCAACACCAACCTCTGTATTCTACTTTCAAGCCAGTTCTGCATCCATATAGCTAGTTCTCCTTCTTTTCAGTGATTCAACCTTGCTAATCAGTCTACCACAAGGAACCTTGTTGAATGTCTTACTGAGGTCCATATAGCTCATGTCCACCACTCTGCCCTCATGAATCCTCTTCGTCACTTCTTCAAATAACTCAATCAAGTTAATGAGACACATTTCTGGCATCATCCTGCTATTTGAGAAGCTGGACTTGTTCGATCCTGCTGAAGACTAGGCCTAATATGTGGGAAGAATGCATTATTTTTCTGAGCAAGTGATATCGGGGCAGATGAAAAGCAATGAGTAATTTTACTAACAGCTTGTGGACCTGTAGCTTTTGTGGTTAATAGGAGCCTAACGTTTCCTAAGGCATCAGATACTCAAACCTTTCAAGAGTTATTGGATTTAGTTAAGAAATATCATGACTCCAAGTCTCCTCTAATTCTGAGATGCTATCGGTTTTACTGAGCAATTTGAGAACCAGGGGAGTCCATTTTGATGAGGTTAAGATGACTGGCAGAGGCATGTGACTTTAGTTTACCCTTACTGAGATGCTGAGAGATCATTTGATATGTGGGATTAAGGATATAACTATGCATTAGCACCTATTAACCAAAGCCCAACTTGACATCAAACAGGCACTACAACTCATGAGAAGACGTGGCAAATGGAGCTTACGAGTTACAGGGTATGCAGATGGAAGTGGACACCCTCACCTGGGCAATTGAGCTTGGGGATACCACTTGAGTGAAGGCAATTGCACAGTCTCACTCAGGTGATACCCTGAGCAGAGGGACTTTAGGTCAGCTCACAGCAAAACCCCAAAACAAAGCCAAGCCTCAGCCAAATAGTTAACATTTTCTTCAGGTTCTGGGCTGGGAAGCCATTGCAGATCCTGCCGGTATGCAGACTTGAGACAGCAAAAGAGTCTCAGTAGGCCTGAGTAAGAGAATTCAGGCCAGTATCCAGGAAAGTGCATACCTTGGAATAGTTAAATAGCTTAGCAACATCCAAATCAGAAGCAATCAAAATAAACACCTGGTTAAATGGTCACCCGGTTCTAATGGAAGTTGATACTGGGGTGGCTGTATCAGTGACTGCAGAACAAGTCTAACATAAATAGCTTTGCATAACACCCTGGCTAGACTGAGAACCCATAATGAGGAGCCTTTACAGATTAAGGGTACAACTTCGGTTCCAGTCTCTTATGAGAAGCAGCTGGTTCAGTTACCACTGGTTGTAGTAAAAGGCTCAGGCCCAAGCCTGATGGGGCAAAATTGGTGGAGAAAGATTCACCTTAATTGGCTCAACATTTTTCAATTAGAAAATGGCTGCCTGAGTGAAGGCCTAATTAAACACATGGACATTTTCAGGAAGGTCTAGGGACTTTCAAAGGAGCCAAGGCCACCTTGCATGATGACCAAGAAGCAATTCCATGATTCTACAAGGTCTGCCCAGTGCCATTTACCTCGCATGTAAAATCAGGAGGCTGGAAAACGAAGGAAACATCAAACCAGTACAATTTGCAGAACGGGCAGTGCTGGTTGTGCCAACTGTGAAGGCTGACAGGTTAGTTTACCATGTGGGAATTTTAAACAAACAGTAAACCATTTCTTGTAGCTGAACAAATACTAGTCCCTCGCATAGAGGACTTAAACTCAAAGCTATACTGAAAGGTGACGGGTCCTTCACTAAGCTGGACATGAGCCATGTGTACCTGCAATTCCGGTTAGATGAGGATTCACAGTAATATCCTACAACCCCATAGGGGTTTGTACCAATACACAAGACTGCCATTTGGGGTATCATCAGCCGGCGCATATTTTACCGGACAATGGAGAACATTTTACAAGGTCTCTCCCAGGTCCCCATTTATCTGTCTGATGTGCTAATAACAGGGAAGACCAATAAAGAGCATTATAGAACTTGGATATAGCCCTTTGATGTTTCTCCCAGGCCCATAATCCTCTAAATTCTCTTATTCATGTACCCATCCAGATGCCTTTTAAGTGTACTTTTAAGTGTAATTGTACCAGCCTCCACCACTTCCTCTGGCAGCTCATTCCATACTCATTCCACCTTCAGCATGAAAAGGTTGCCCATTAGGTCCCTTTTAGATCTTTCCCCTCTCACCTTACACCTATGCCGTCCAGTTTTGGACTCCCCTGGGGAATAAGACCTTGGCTATTCACCCTATCCGTGCCCCTCATTAATTTATAAATCTCTAAGGTCACCCCTCAGCCTCCAATGCTCCAGGGAAAATAGCGCCAGCCTATTCAGCCTCTGCCTATTGCTCAAACCCTCCAACCCTGGCAATATCCTTGTGAATCATTTCTGCACCCTATCAAGTTTAGCAACATCTTTCCTATAGCAGGGAGACCAGAATTGAATGCAGTATTCCAAAAGTGGTGTAATCAATGTCCCGTACAGCTGCAACACGACATCCCAATTGTTATATTCAATGAACTGACCAATAAAGGCAAGTGTACCAAACACCTTCTTCTCTACCCTGTCTACCTGTGACTCTACTTTCAAGGAACTATAAACCTCCACTCCAAGGTTTCTTTGTCAACAACACTTCCCAGGACGCTACCGTTATGTGAATAAGTCCTGGTCTGATTTACCTCACCAAAATGCAACACAAAACATTTATCTAAATTAAACTCCATCTGCCACTCCTTGGCCCATCAGATCAAGGCTCTGTTGTTCTGAGGTAGCTACCTTCACTGTCCACCACACCACCAATTTTGGTGTTATCTCCAAACTTACTAACTATTCCTCCTATACTCACATCCAAATAATTTACATAAATGACAAAAAGAAGCTGATCCAGCACCAACCTTTATGATGTGCTAATAACTGGGAAGACCAATAAGGAGCACCTAGAGAACTTGGACATAGTGCTTGGATATTTCTCCCAGGCAGGCGTAATCCTTCAAAGGGAAAAATGCGTTCCAGGCACCCCAAGTGACCTACTTGGCCTAGAGTTGACAAGACTGGTTTACACCCTTTGGAAGGGAAAAGTGAGGGCAAGCAAAGGTGGCCCGGCACCCATGTCTGTATCGGAGCTTGGGTCTTTCCTTGGATTGGTGAATTATTATGGAAAGTTCATACAGAACCTGGTTTCCATCCTGGCACACTTACACCTGCTGTTGAAAAAGGGTCAGCCTTGGAAATGGTCTCGCAGCCAAGATTTAGTCTTTGGGCAAGTGAAGACGCAGTTATCATCAACTAAGGTGTTGGCGCTCTATGATCCCAAGTGAGATCTGGTGCTGACATGTGTTGCCTCCCTGTACAGTATCAGGTAGGTGTTAGTTCACAGGCGGCCCAATAGTGTATACTTCCTGGACTTCAGCTGATGCAGTGTGCCCAGATACAGAAGGAAGGTTTGGCAGTCATCTTTGGTGTGAGAAGGTTCCACCAATACCTTTATGTACATAAACTTGTCCTATTAACAGACCACAAACCCCTGCTAGGGCTACTTAAAGAGGACAAGGCTTGGCGGCCCAATGCTTTAGGTCAGAGTCAACAGTGGGAGTATGTGCACTTACAAGTTGGAACAACGTCCAGGAGGCCAAGCAGCAAACGTGGATGCCTTGAGCCGCTTCCCTCTGGCTGACACCACTATTTGTGCTGCCAAAGGAAAAGTCTGTTCTGGTTTTAAACTTACTGAACACCCCTCCAGTCACCACTATGGACGCAAAAAGATCCAGTCATGGCAAAAATAAAACAGCTGGTGGCGATGGGGGAAATCAAAAGGGCTGTCACAACCAGAACTGAAATGTTTCTGTTCCCAGCGAGACCAGATCACCATACAGGATAACATTTCATTATGGGGAGCAAGTGTGATTACCCTGAGTGAAGGTCACTACCAGATAGTGACTGAACTCCACCAGAGTCTTCCAGTGGTGTTCAAAATGAAAATGCTGGCAAGGAGTCATGTTGGGTGGCCAGGATTAGATGCAGACATAGCCGTGTTGGTGGGGTAGTGCCCAGGGACAAGGACAAAAATTACCACCAGCAGATCCCCCACATTCATAGGAATGATCAAGTAAATCCCGGACTCAGTTACACATCGACTATGCCCACTCTCTCATAGTGGTGGTGGGAAGTGCACGGACGGCATCAGGAACGCCAGTGCCAGACACAAGACTCCTCTAAGTAAGAGAGATTGTTTACTCCAGAGGACTAAGTTTGGTGCTGAAACCACTGAAATGGCCCTGTGAGACTAAGAGGCATGGTAGACGCAAAGTCAGGTCCCGATCGGCGAGGTGGTCCTGAACAAGCACAACAAAAACATGAAAGATGCAAACTCTCAAATGGGGCAGGAGCAAAATATACCTGGCCCCTCAGGACAGCTGGAAAGGCTGGCACAGTGGGTTTCCCCCGCTTCTAGCATCAACAAAACCACAAAAGTCTGAGATGGATGGAGCTGACAGATATAAACAGGAGTGTCAGAGGTCCTGTTCACCTAGAGCTGGCTCTGAGGGTGCTGGATCAATGTCAAGTACAATGCACATGTAAGTAAAGGGTGACTTGGGGATGGGATACTGGCCTGTGTGGAGTTATTTCACTAGTGTGCTGGGTGAAGCTGTACACCAAAGAAATGGACAAGCACAGCTGTAAACAGTAGAAGAAAACAGATGGCAGTGACCAAGTATTGCTTCTGGCAGAAGTAATTAGGTCAAATGAATCAATCTTCAGCATTCTAAAGTGAAATTTTTTTTTTTAAAAAGCATTTTAATTCAAAACGATAAAACTGAAAGTTGCAAGGATCCTGCACCGCTCCCCCACCCCACCCCCACAAACTGTAAGCTAAATGAACCCTTACATTTTGATCTGGATTGTCCACTGCCAGAAAGAGACTCACTTCCTCTCTATCTCCATGCTGCTCTCTTAACAACACTCAAATCTTCCTGCAAGTCATCCTATTTTTGCTAAGCTTCTCTCAACACAGCAAAGTTGCAGCTTTGCACATTGGAAGTTATGCTATGCATCAGGTATGAGCACGGACAAACAGCAAGTTACCTGTGACGCTTCCGCTCTCGTGATGTGCTTCGTTTATCTCTGCTTCTGCTTCGCCCACCTCGACTTCTGCTGCGTTTGTCCCTGCTTCGACTTCTCCGCTTTTTATCCCTGCTTCTACTTCTGGAAATGCTTCGACTTTTCTTTTTGTGTCGTTCCTTTTCCCGTTCTAAAAACAAAGACAGTTCAGTTTATAATCAAGTCATGAGTATAGCATTTCATGAAGAGGGAAAATTAGGCATGCTGTACTAACAGGCAGCTAAAGTGATGTTAAAATAAACAAAGAATTCTGGAAGCTGGAAATCTGAAACAGAGTGCTGGAGAAACACAGCGGGTCTGGCAACATCTGTAGACAGAAAATAGAGTTAATGTTTTCAATGACCCTTCATCAAAGCAGGCTCCACTTCTTAGTTAGTTCCACTTGAGGGGACATAATTCTGAATCGGGAAGATAAAACCTGCATACCAAAATGGATAATCTCACACACACCAAGATGAAAAATTAGCATATTTGCCACTCACTACTGCAGCACAAATATATTTATAAGGGAACAGGACCATTTTTGTCACACCTACCAGTCATATTGGCCTTCCCGCACTGCAGCCAGTTGAAACCCTTAAGTAGGCAATTTAACTATCAACACAACAGTGGGAAGGGGGCTCCCCATCAAGAGAGCATGACAACCATGCCCATTTGGGGCTATTTACAGGATCTTGGCTGCTGGGTCTGTTGTGTGAAGTGTGTCGAGTGGAAGAGAAAGTCCTGTACAAAGCCACGCAAGTGCCCGGTTCTTGATCCCAAGGCAAAGGCCTACTGCTGTCTAGTTAAGTCTTCAGCGATATCCCTTTCAATTTCATTAAATACCACTCCAAAAGTGTAAAGCACACAATGTAAATAGATAAGAACTCATTTCACCACATTTTAACAAATGTTGTGGTGAGTATATATCCTTACAGATGTAAAATTAAAAAACGTGAAAATAAATTAGCAGCTGCGAGTTGCTACCTGTGACGCCTTGAATTTTCCAATTTGGCAGTAGGAAAATAATGAAAATTCAAATCCAAAATTTTCTATTGACAAAGCAAGGCTAATTCTGCAAGATGAAACAGTGTTATACTGACATCTTATTTTAGTGATACAGGTTATCATATTGTCCCACTGGCACCTTTAGAATTTCAAAGCCTAACTCTGCAGTTTAACTCATTCATAGTGTCGTACAGTCATACAGTATGGAAACAGGTCCTTTGGTCCAACTAGTCCATGCCAAATATAATCCCAAACTAGACTAGTCCCACCTGCCTGCTCCTGGCCCATATCCCTCCAAACCTTTCCTATTCATGTACTTATCCAAACGTCTTTTAAACATTGTAATTGTACCCACATCCACCACTTCCTCACACACAAACCACCCTGTAAAAAATTTGCCCCTCATGTCTTTTTTAAATCTCTCTCATCTTAAAAATGTGCCCCCTAGTCTTGAAATGCCCCATCTTAAGGAAAGGGCAACTACCATTAACTCCATCTGTACCCCTCGTTATTTTATAACCTTCTATAAGGTCACCTCTCAACCTCCCACGCTCCAGTGAAAAAAGTCCCAGCCTTTCTTTATAACTCAAACCTTTCATGCCTGGCAACATCCTGGTAAATCTCTTCTGAACCTCAAGTTTAATAATATCCTTCCTATAAATGGTCGACCAGGACTGAACACAGTATTCTAGAAGAGGCCTCACCAATGTCCTGTACGACCTCAACGTGATTTCCCAACTCTTATAATCAAAGAGCTAAGCAATGAAGGCAAGCATAGCAAACACCTTTTTAACCACTCTGGCTACATGGAGTCATAAGAGTAATACAGCATGGAAACAGGCCCTTTGGCTCAAACTGGTCCATGCTGAGCATGGTGCCCACTCAGCTAGTTCCAACTGCCCGTATTTGGTCCATACCCCTCCAAACCCTTCCCACTAATGTACCTATTCAAATTTTTTTTTTTTTTTTTAAAATGTTGCTATCGTACCTGCTTCGACCACTTTCTCTGGCAGCCCATTCTATACACACACCACTCTCTGCATGAAGAAGTTGCTCCTCAGGTCATTCTTAAATCTATCCACTCTCACCTTAAACCATGCCCTCTAGTTTTCAATTCTCCATCCCTGGGAAAATGATTATATGCATTCATCCTATCTATGCCCCTCATGATTTTATACACCACATTAAGGTCACCCCTCATTCTCCTACATTCCAAGGAATAAAGTCCTATCCTGGCCAACCTCTCCCTATAACTCAGGCCTACTAGTCCTGGCAACATCCTCATAAATCTTCTTTGTGCACTTTCCAGTTTAACTGTGTCTTTCCTATAACAGGGTGACTAAAACTATACACAATATGCCAAGTGCGGCTTCACCAATGATTTCTACAACTGCAACATAACGTCCCAATTCCTATACTCAATGCCGTGACCGATGAAGGCCAGCATGCTGTGGACCTGCCCTATCTTTTTCCATAACTATGTTAAAACTAAGAGAGTTATAGTCACTGGACCCAAAGTGCTGTCCGACCGACACTTCAGTCACTTGCCCGACTTTGTTTCTTAAGAGGAGGTCCAGTGTTGCACGTTACCGAGTAGGGCCCTTTAGGTACTGATTTAGGAAACTTTCTTGGACACATTTGTCAAATTCCATCCCATCTAGGCCTTTTACACTCTGGGTGGCCCAGTCAATACTGGGGAAGTTAAAATCTCCAAACAATGCTACTCTATTATTCCTACAGGTATCTGCAATCTCTCTACACATCTGCTCCTCTAGTACCCGCTGGCTATTTGAGGGTCTATAATACAGTCCAAACGAGTGACCATCTCCTTCTTGTTTCTAAATTCTAACCATATTGGCCTCATTTGATGGTCCCTTAAGAATATCCTCTCTGAACAATGTTATGATGTCCTCCCTTATCAAAAGGGCAACTCCCGCTCCCTGCTTACTTGTACTTCTGTCACATCAGTAGCTTCTGTATCCTGGAACATTAAACTGCCAGTCCTGCCTTTCTCTCAGCCATGTTTCTGTTATGGCTATAACATCTCAGTCCTCAGAGCCAATCCATGCTCTGAGCTCATGTGCCTTACCAGTCAGGCCTCGTGTAATGAAATAAATGCACTTTAAACCAGAAGTCTTTTCCCTCCCTTTACTGTGTCCCTGGCTATCCTGAATAGTAAACTTGCTCTTGACAGCTAATGTATTTTCCCCTGACTTCTTGAAGGCCCCTCTCTTATTCAGAGATCCCACCTCCCTGCCAAACTAATTTAAACTCTCCTGGGTAACACTAGCAAATCTCCCTGCGAGGATATTGGACCTCCTCTGGTTCAGGTGCAACCCATCCCTCTTGGACAGGTCACCTCTATCCTAGAGGAGATCCCAATGATCCAAGAACTGAAAACCCTGCCCCCTAACACCAGCTCCTCAGCCATACATTCATCTGGCCTATCTTTCTATTTCTATCCTCCCAGTGCCATGTGCCAGTGAGTAATCTGGAGATCACTACCCTTAAGGTCCTGCTTTTTAACTCTTTACCTAACTCCCTATACACTCATTTCGCAGGACCCATCCCTTTGTGCACATCGGTACAAATGACATAGGTAGACAATGACCTCTGGCTGTTCACCCTCTCCCTTCAGAATGTTCTGCAACCGCTCACAGACATCCTTGACCCTGGTACCTGGGAGACAACAACCATCCTGGTGTCTCTTCTGCGGCCACAGAATCTCCTGTCTGTCCCCCTCACAACGGAGTCTCCTATCAGTTCAACACTGTCTGACTGCACCCTTTCCCTCTGAGCCTCAGAGCCAGTCACATTGCTAACTGCTAGCCCCTGAAAGGTCATCCCCCTCCAACAGTATCAAATGCAGTATACCTGTTATTGAGGGGAATCGTCAGAGAATCCTGCACTATCTGCCTTGTCCCTTTGCACATGTGATGCAAACTTCAAAGAATTATGTACCCGAATCCCTAGGTCCCTCTACAACACTACTCAAAGCCCTACCATCAATTGTATAAGCCCTACCCTTGTTTGTTGTAGCAAAATGCAATTATCCAGATTGAGCTCCATCAGCCATTTTCAGCCCATTGACTCATTTGATCAAGATCCCTTTGTTAGCTTCACTGTCTACTATGCCAATTTTGGTGTCATCCACAAACTTACTAACCATGCCTTCTATATTCTCATCCAAATCACTTTTATGAATGACAAATAAAAGAGGACCCAGAACCGATCCCTGTGGAACACCACTGCTGACAGGCCTCCACCCTGAAAAGCAACCCTCCACCACCACTGTCTCCTTCGATGAAGTCAAATATGTATCCAATTGGCAAATTAACCCTGAATTCCACGTGACCTAACTTTACCAATTAGTCTACAATGTGGACCCTTATCAAAAACTTTACTAAAGTCCAAATAAACAACTTCTGCTGCTCGGCCCTCATCAATTTTTTTTTGGTAGCTTCCTCAAAATACTTAATCAAATTTGAGAGACAGCGTTTCCCTCGCATAAAACCGTCTGACTATTCTTATCAATTTTTGCCTCTCCAAATGTTCATAAATCCTATCTTTCATAATCACCTCCAACAATTTACTCACAAGTCTATAGTTCCCTGGTTTCTCCTTACAACGCTTCTTAAACAAAGGTACAACATTAGCCACTCTCCAGTCATCAGGCAACTCAACTGTAGTTATAGATAATGCAAATATGTCTGCAAGGGGTCTCACAATTTCTTTCTTTACTTCCCACAACATTCTGATACACTAGATCAGGTCCCGGAGATTTATCCACCTTTTATATTCCCCAAGACCTCCTGAACATCCTCTTCTGTAATGCGAACTGTTTTTAAAACATCAAAATTTCTCTGTGTTCTCTTGTCTCCATTTCTTTCTCCACACAGTAAAAGCTGACGCGAAATATTCATTATCTTTCCCACCCCCTGGGGTTTAACACAAAGACAACTTCCTTAATCTTTAAGTGTCCCTACCCTCTCTCTAGTTACCCTCTTATTCTGAACATTTGTAGAATCTCAAATTTCATGACATCTTACAGTCCAGGCCTGACACCTCAATTTTTAACTATGGAAGAATGCACAAGAGCATACATATATCATTAAAATGGGCACATGGGTGGAAGATTCAGTAGAGAAAATAGGGAAAAGAAATAGGTCTTAAATGATAAGAATTTAAAACAACTTAGAATCAAAAATATACATTAACACAGATACAAAAGAATCAGCAACACAAGTAAGCACAACCATTAAAAGACAAGGAGAGAGATAGCAGGAACTGCCGATGTTGGAGAATCTGAGATAACAAGGTGTAGAGCTGGATGAACACAGCAGGCCAAGCAGCATCAGAGGAGCAGGAAAGCTGACGTTTTGGGTCTGGACCTGAAACGTCAGCTTTCCTGCTCCTCTGATGCTGCTTGGCCTGCTGTGTTCATCCAGCTCTACACCTTGTTATCTCATTAAAAGACAAGACTGTTTTATATCTAAAAGACAGCATAAAGATAGCATAGCAGAAGGTAACAGTTTAAATCCTTGGTTAGACTCCAGAAACAATAATGGTCAGTCCAATGCAGACTGATTTATAAAGAATGAATTTACAAGTCTTTAATCAGGGATGGGTAGCAATAATGAAGGACTGGAGTTAAGGTTCTTACCCTCTATCCACCACAATAATGTCAAAATGGCTTGGCTGAGTTTTGTCTTAAAAGAAGATCTTTTGGTTTATTTTAAGAGAAACAAACCAAGCAAATATGATATTATGAGAAAGTAATGATAGAAAAACACTGTTTAGGATAACATATGCACAGAGTCAAGCCATTTGGCTCACCAGTCCATGTCAGAATTTATATTCTACTCAACCTTCCTTCCACCTTTCCTCAATGAAGTCCATCATTGTAACCATCTATTCCCTTGTCCCTTATATCTCTGTCTAGGTTCCCCTTGAAAGAATGCAAGCCATTTGCTTAAATCGTTCCCTGTGGTCGTGAGCTCTAAATTCTTATCAGTGTTTGGGTAAAACTGTTGCTTCCGAATTTTCCCATTGGATTTCTTGTTCACCATTTGTACTGATAACTTCTAGTTATGTCTGTCCCCACAAATGAACACACACTATCTACATATCAAAACTTTTAATAGATTTTGAGGAGCTCAATGGAGGTCACCCTTCAGTATTTTTGAAGAATGCATTATTAATCTAACTGATATTACTACTGGACAAGTTATATCCCTGAATGAAACCTAGTCTGATAGATCATTTCCTTTAGTTTAGTAGAAGTGATGGTTGTTCAACAAAACAGTCACACAAGATTGCAGATATTCTTTAACAAGTTTACTTAGAAAAACCAAGCAACCTAAATATCAAACAGCTCAAGAAATCTTAAAACACACAGCAAAACAAATCTATTCCCTAACATCATCACTTTACAATGAACCAAATTCAGAAAAGTTATCTTCTACATCAAATTAACTGATTTTTCCCAGTTCTTTCCTGTGAACTATTAAGTCTTCACTGAACATATTTCAAATTGAGGGCTTAGAATTTCTCTGCTTCTAATAGGGCAGTTTTCTAACCAAGCATTCCTGGTTTGGATGTTTTGCAAACAAAACTTATCTACTGGGGTAACAAGGTGCAGGGCTGGATGAACACAGCAGGCCAAGCAGCATCATAGGAGCAGAGAGGCTGACGTTTCGGGCCTAGACCTACTATCTCTTATCTACTGGGGTAACTGCTTTCCCTGAACCATCCTGTACTCTTTCTAGGAGAGAAACTATATTTGCTTCTGACCCCAGTCAGGCTTCTCTAAACTACCCTACGTTTTTCAATGTTTGAATTTCTCAAGCTAAAATTAATCCTCGATTATCCATTAACATGCTAATAGCCTTAAACACTTACATTCATTGTAAAAACAATTTCCAGTAACACTCCAGGGGGTCTCTGCTCTGACATAAGTCACTGCGGAGGAGGGGCTGTCAGACGAGTTTCTTCCCAACCCCCGCACCCTGTCCATAAAACCCTTCACAAAAGTAACTATTCCTATATTGTCACTATCTTAAAATCCAAACTCTAAAATTATTTACATTATTCATGTAAAAACATATCTAATCACAAAGGAGTCAGAAAATTGAAGATGACATTCCTTTCTACAGTGGTTAGGAGGTACAATTCTATGGTACCAGCCACTGAAACTAAGAATGTTACAAAAGTGGGAAGGGACCAGATGGCTATGTATATAAAAAGCACTGGTTGACTTGGAGAGCCACCCAATCTGCTTTGGTACTGTAAATTGTGCAATTCATTAGTTATAAACTAAAAACTTGCAAATTGACAAAGATGCAACCAGTTGGATGATAATATTCAAGTCTTCCCTTTGGAATACCAATATTCAGGGTTTTTGTAGCCTTGATGACATTGGTAATAATGAGCATTGCTATTGCTGTTCTGTGCAATAGCAACAATGTAGAATATCTAGTCTTCATTCATGGTATTTCTTGCCTTTACAGTCACCTGATCCCCATTACATTGCCACGCAGAGGCCAGAGTTTTTGCTTTTTTTGGGGGGGGGGGGGGGGCGCGAGAAAAACATCAAGAGAATGAAATGTCAATGCCCTTGCAACTGCTGCGGTATGCTAGACTTCTGTCGGTTCACTTTCTAAAAAGGACTCTGGCTTCTATAGCTGTGTGCAGCCCTACGATTCTATGCAACATGAACAACTGTAAACAGTCATCTGAAATCTGGATAAAACAAAGAACTGTGGACGGAGATCTGAAACAAAAACAGAAACTGCTGGTGAAAATCAGCAGGTCCAGCAGGACCTGTGGGGAAGAAAGTAGAGGTAACGTTTTGAGTCTGGTGATGGAGTCTCTGGACTCGAAATGTTAACTCTGCTGTCTCCTCACAGATGCTGCCAGACATATTGAATTTCACCAGCAATTTCTGCTTTTGTTTGTATCTGAAATTTGGAGCCCTACATGAATACTCAAAATTTACATTTTAACTTGTGTCACTTTCAATTCTGCTTGTGCCCATTAAGTAAGTTACTGAAATCACTAATATCTGTGGTCTTATCTCCAATCTACACAAACTCTGAACCCCGCTAATAAGATGAAAATAACTTTTTGACAATAAAGTGGCGGGACTGCAAATCTTATTAATGTTAAATATTTAACTTACTTTGTGATTTAATGCTAAGTTTTTCACAAGAGAGCCTTTGGTTCAAAACAGTTATATTGTTTGGTTGCTATCTTTACATATGCCTTAATAATTAATTCTCAATTATTTGTAGCGGGAATGTGCCTCAAATTAGACATAAAATACTGTTATGTAGTTCTCATATTTCTTCGGACTGCCTGTTGGGTTTCTCCTATGTTAGCTCAATATCAGTGAAAGAATATCTACAATTATGGCCATCTCCAACAACAGAGATCTACTCATCGTCCCCCTTGGCATTCAATGGCATTACTATTGCTGAACCCCCACTATCAACATCTTAGGGTTCATCACTAACCAGAAACTAAACCATAGACCATCCAGTAAATATTGTGGCTACGATAGAAGGTCAAAGGCTGAGAATTTCAATGAGTAATTCACATTCACACTCTCCGAAGCCTGATTGCCATGTAAGCCAGGTGTGTGATGGAATACTTTTCATTGCCTGCACGCATACAGTTCCAACACAAGAAGCCCAACACTGTTCAGGACAGAACAGGCCACTTCAATCCTTCCACCATTACACAGCGGCTGCAGCAGGTTCCATCTACAAGATGCACTGCAACTATTCACCAAGTTTCCCTTGACAGCACCTTCCACATTCTCAAATTCTAACACTTACAAGGACAAAGGAAGCAGATGCCTGGGAAGACTTCAATCAGTAAGTTTCCTTGCAAGTCTCTCACTATCCTGACTTAGACCTATAATGCTTTTCTTTCATTTCTGCTGGGTTAAGTCCTGGAATTCACTTCCACCAGCACTGAGTGTATCTACCTGACATAGGCCATAGCAGTCCAAGAAAGCAGCTCATGACCATGGGCAATAAATGCTACCCTAACTGTTCACATCCCACCACTGAATATTTTTGAGAAATGTATGCTTTAAAAAAAATCCAAAACTATATCTGAACAGAATGAGTGACAAATAAAACTCGTACTTAAAACGGCTAGTTCACAGATTCACGCTAACAGTAAAAAAGTCACCAAATTGTAAATCCCACATAACTCTATCATAAATATTCAAAAGACAGGATAGCACCAATGTTTCCAGGGGTACTAAATCTGTGTGACAAATTTACCCAACAATAATTCCAATTCCCTACCTACTTAAAAATCTGATCAAAACAACATTCTCAAGGGTATGCAACAATGTTGAGTTTCAATATACGTATAAGAAATAAGAGTTTTTCAAGTGAGATGAGACTAAATAGTATAATCTATAATGTCATATACAGTAACTGAAATCAGAGTTGGCTAATACGTATAATCAAGTAAAATTCAAATTTCTGCTTAATATAGGAAGGACTGAGTGAAACTTGGAGAAAAATCCTAAATATAATTTTTTAAGGGTTAGCAATTTCTTCAGGCAATTAACTTCATCTTGTACTGCTCTACAGAGTATGTACATAATTCATAAAATGCTCAAGTTGGTAAAAACTGAATGGTTCAAAGGATCCAACTGCAGCCTCTTACTGGATTTTAGCACCTGTTTGCATTTTTCAGCTATTCAAACAGCAGGAAGCAACAGCAAGTTCTAACCAGTTGTATGAAACACAGTTAAGAAAAAGTGGCTCTACCAAATACTAACATATTGATTGTTAAAAAAATCTCAAAACAGCAAATGCTGAAACATTCATAGACAAATACATTCAGAAAATTTTGGTCTTCACACAATTAGAAAAGTACATACAGGCAGATCCCAGGTTGCGGACAGGTTCGGTTCCTGAGTTTAATTTGTACACAAGTTGGAACACAATGCAGGACAATAAAGCAGCATAATAAGTACAAGAAATAATAAATTTCTTGTACTTATGTTGGATATTTTAAATTATACCCCTGTATGGGATTGCATTCATAAGTACAAACGTTTGTAAGTTGGACATTCATAAATCAGCATCTCTATGGAATAGATTAACTTATTGATTACACTTGTTTGTCAATTTTATACATTTGACCAAAAGAAACATAATTCAATTTAATACATTTAAATCAAACACTTCAATGAAATTGAAAAGGCACAAGGTTAAAAATATTTGAAAGTAAAAACATATAGACAAATCCACATGTCATTACTTCAGAACTCCCCTAAAACTGTAGGCACCCAAACATACAAGGTTTGGCCCGAAACGTACGCCTTCCTGCTCCTCTGATACTGCTTGGCCTGTGTTCATCCAGCTCTACACCTTGTTATCTCAGGCACCCAAACATATAAGATTTCGGGGAAAACAGATACAAGTACTCGTTTTGTACCAAGGTGGACTGTTTGCCCTGGGTAGATCTCCCTTTGGTTCCGAAAAGGCACGATCCTTCCTTCTCTTACCATTTTGCCATTTATATTCCTACAGCAGACTTCTGGATTCCCTTTTATGTTACTAATGAGTGGGTGGGGGCAAAGGGGGGTCAAAATATAGAGGGCATTGGGTAGAGGGGCTGAATGAGGGGAAGAGGCAGTGTGCAGAGGAGCTGAGCGAGAGGAGGGAAGGCCCAAGTCTCCACATGGGCTGAATGTGGAATCGGACTCCGTGAAGGTGGGGGGAGGGGAAAAGGGAGTGCAGAATACAGAGGGGCTGAATGGCCTTCTTCCTGTCACCAGGGTTGGCCAAGTTGACACTGAGCTTGCGCAGTGCACTCTCCCGCCGCTCATTCGGTGACTGGGAAACCAGTTTTAAATTAACTCCTGGAAACACGGACGGTTTTGACTCGAGGCCGCAGCAAGGCCGACGGGGTGGGATGACGGGGAAGCCCCGGAATCCTTTATGTAAAAAAAACCCCAGAAAAAGCCTGGTCCGGTAGGCCCTGCTCACCTTGTCGGTTCTCGTGCAACTGTTTCTCGAATTCGTCAAAGTCTGACATTTGTGTCTGTGTGAACCTTTACTATCTTTTTTCAAAAGGAAAGTGGGTGAAACTTGTTTTTTAAAAAAAAACGAAGGTGGTTTATCAATTGTGCGCCCGCGCCGTCCCTCGATCACCGTTAGAAACGGTGCCGCAGCTCTCCCCCCGCCGACTCGGGCTCAGACTCCGCTCCCTCCGCACAATGGCCGCTTCACCCGCGGCTTCCGGATGGCGCTCTCCTTCTCCCCTCCCCCAACTCCGGGACCGGCCTCCGACTGACAGCTCAATTCACCAATCGTTGCCGAGAGTGCGCCCCGATGGACGAATCGTTGCGGCGGGTTGGGGCAGGACCACGGAGGCCACGTTGAGTCGCGGCGGGACGGTGCGCGCAGAGCGACAAACGTCGTGTGGGAACTTAACGCATTTCGCTGCCTCTCCTCCTCAACGTGACACAATGACAGTAACAGACACATTCAAAATAAACATTCCCCAACTTTCACCCAGTAAGGTGTAAAGTGTTTTCAGTTACGTTTACAATTTTGTTTCCATTTCTTCGTTTGCCAGCCAATACCTGCGGGCTCAGAGATGACTTGTTTATCCTATTCTGGTTGAGTGAGTTCTGAGATGGCTGATGAGTCCAATGGACAATCTCAAGACTCTGCCACATGAAGGGCAAATTGGACTTGAAGGGCAGGCACCTAGAATAGAGGTTGTGCTCCCATTTAAGTCCTTCAATCTGTTTGATGCCTTCTAAAATAAATTTTCCCCTTTGGTCATGCCATGAGTTGCTGCAGAGGCTCCCTCTCGTTATAGATGCTTAGAGGACCTCCCTAAAGTGTTTCCATCTGTTCCTCTGGCAGTCTCCTGTTGTGACTGAGTTCTGAGTAGAAAGCAACCAAATCTATTGTCACAAAATATAATTTTTATTCTCCTATCGGACCAGTTTTGAAGAAGAGCAACATGAGACACTTTAAAAATACCAAATGAAGATAAATAGGGAGCTTACTGTTATATTGCTAATTATCCTGATATTTTGTGTTTCTGTCTTTTTCAAGTTGTCTATTTTTATACTTTTCTGAATATAGTATAAACAAAAATAAACGATGGAGTCATTTTGTACCACCTCACAAAGTCAAGAGCCAGTTCTCATGTATTGAGGGTAAATTAAACAGTACAGTCCATCTAAATCTGGGTAAGAACTGTCAGTTTTTGTTACAGTGGGCAAGAAGGAAAATTGCTGAAAAAAGAGTTTGCTTAAGCTTTTCATCTTGTAAATCAGGACAAAAATAATGCCAAATTTCAAATAACCGTACAATTATACAAGAGAAAAGATGCTAAATAATTGGCAAGTTGACTTTGATTGCTTGAGGCATTGCCCTGGAGAAAGCAATGAAGAGCTACATGGGCTCCCCAATATTACATAAGATTTGAAGATATTCCTTTTTTTGTAATGTATGGGTTCCTGCATGTGAATGCATGTCATTTATCACAGCACAAATCAGCTATTTTACAAACTCAACTGATTATTTTAAGCTGTGCTAATGCACACGTTAGCACTATTATTTAACCAGTGCTATATAGTCATAGAGTCATAGAGCTGTACAGCATGCTAACAGATCCTTCGGTCCAACTCATGCATGCCAACCAGATATCCTAAGTTAATCTGGTCCCATTTGCCAGCATTTGGTCCATATCCCTCTAAATCCTTCCTTTTCATATACCCATCCAATTGCCTTTTAAATGTTGTAATAGTACCAGCCTCTTCCACTTCCTCTGGCAGCTCATTCCATCCATGCACCAGTCTCTGTGTGAAAAAGTTGCAACTTAGGTCCCTGTTAAATTTTTCCCCTCTCATGCCCTCTAGTTTTGGACACCCCCACCCCGGGGGAAAGACTTGACTATTTTCCCTATCCATGCCCCTCCTGATTTTATGAACCTCCATAAGGTCATCCGCAGCCTCCGACACTCCAGGGAAAATAGTCCCAGCCTATTCAGGCTCTATCTATAGCTCCAATCCTGGCAAGATCCTTATACATCTTTTCTGAACCCTTTCAAGTTTTACAACATCCTTCCTGTAGTAGGGAGACCAGAACTGAATGCAATATTCCAAAAGTGGCCTAACCAATGTCCTGTATAACCCGAACATGACCTCCCAATTCCTATACTCAATGAACTGACCAATAAAGGCAAGTGTACCAAACACTGCCTTCACTATCCTATCTACCTGTGACTCCACCTTCAAGGAACTATGAACCTCCCACTTCAAGGTCTCTTTATTTAGCAACATTCTCCAGGACCTTACCATTAAGTCCTGCCCTGATTTGCCTTTACAAAATGCAGCACTTCACATTTATCTAGATTAAACTCACTCTGCCACTCCTCGGCCCAATGGCCCTTCTGACGAAGGGCCCGTTGCATTCTGAAGTAACCTTCTTCACTGTCCACTGTACCTGCTATTTTGGTGTCATCTGCAAACTTACTAACCATACCTCCTCTGTTCACATCCAAATCATTTATCTAAATGGGAAAAGCAGTGGACCCAGCACTGATCCTTGTGGTACATTGCTGGTCACATGACTCCAATCTGAAAAGCAACCCTCCACCACCACCACCCTCTGTCTTCTAGCTTCAAGCCAGTTCTATATTCAAATGGCTAGTTCTCCCTGTATTCCATGTGATCTAACCTTGCTAACCAGTCTGCCATGAGGGACCTTATCGAATGCCTTACTGAAGCCCATATAGGTCATGTCCACTGCTCTGCCCTCATCAATCCTGACCTGAAACATTAACTCTTGATTTCTCTTCACAAATGCTGCCAGACCTGCTGAGCTTTTCCAGGCTGTGGAGGCCAGGTCATTGAGTACATATAAGACTGAGATAGAAAGGTTCTTGATTATCAAGGGTTATGGGGAGAAAGCAGGAGAATTGGATTGAGGAACTTATCAGCCATGATTGAATGGTGGAGCAGACTCGATGAGCCGAATGGCCTAATTTCTGCTCCTATGTCTTATGGTCTTACTTCTGTTTTAGTTTCTGATTTACAGCATCTGCAGTTCTTTCAGTTTTTAGGGAAAATTTGAACCTCAGGCTTTGCAGGAAGGCACGGGCCTTTGATGGAAGATATATTTATCAGCACTTCAAACATTGCAAATATTATTGTAGAAATGAGATAAACATTTTCTTGCAAATATTGTAATCTTTAAGAGTTTTCATGAAACCTGATTTGCTGTGGTAGATCTTCAGCTCACCTCCACCCTCAGAATTTCCTGATGGCTGTTTCAGATTCTCTGTTGTGCATGTACTGTCAACCCTATGATTTGGCACAAGGTCTTCAGACAGAAGTCCTGCTTTGCTGTATATTTGCTGTTTATACTCTTTTTAAAAAAATCCTTGCAGGACAACTGCAGAAAGTTGTTTCAAACACTAAAAGAATGTAAAGTTTGTTGTTTCTGACACTCCAGGACTACAGAATCATAGGGAGATGATTGTGTAGTGGTAATGTCACTGGACTAGTAATCAAGTCCACGGGCCATTCTAGGGCCATCTATTCAAATCCTACCACAGCAGATGGTGAAACTGGAACGTAACAGAAAAGAAAATAAAGAATAAAAATCTGGCCTAATAGTAATCATGTAACTGCTGTCAATTGTCATAAAAAAAATCTCATCTGGTTCATTCAGGGAAGGAAATGGGCCAAGGGGTGGCCTACATATGAGTCCAGATCCATAGCAATATGATTGACTCTTAGGGCTGAGCAATAAATGCTGGCTTAGTCAATGGCAACCCCATCACAAGAACAACAACACAGGAAAAAAATGACTCAGCTTCTAACTCAGATACTTCGATGAGAGACTAAATATTATAGACAACTGGGTTCTTTTTCAGAGGTAAGATTTAGTAGGGATGACCTCTATATTAACATTCTCATGCACAGTGACAGGATTAGTGACTGGGTCTCAGCTATTTATAATCCATATTAATGGCTTAGATAAAGAGACTGAGCGTAATATATACAAATTTCCTGAAGATTCAAAGCTAGGCGGGGAAATAGAGTGGAAAATGCTCCAGCGAAGCTCAGTGCAAGCTGGAAGAACAGCATCTCATTTTCTACTTGTGAACTCTGCAGCCCCCTGGACTTGATATCGAGTTCAACAATTTTAGGGCTTGAGGCACCTTCTCCCATGTCCTTGCCTCAATCCCTACAACACCAGCCTTTGACATCACATGGGCTGCTACCATACACAACCCATTGTCAGCTACTAATAGCCTGTATTAGCAGTTATTTATTTCCCCAGACTGACACTCCCCACTCCTCTGTCTGTCCAACTGTTTTTCTCTTTCTTTGTGTTCTATCTCCACCTATCACTTACTTTTCCACCCTCACCCCCACTCCATCTTCTGCATAAATATCAACTTTTTCCTAGCTACCATTGGTTCTGAAGAAGCTTCACTGGACCTGAAATGTTAACTATACTCTCTCTATCAGATGCTGCCTGACCTGCTGAGTTTTTCCAGTAATTTCTGTTTTTGTTTTTATGTACAATGTGATATGCACATCACCTGCCCTTTTAAATTCCATCTTTGTTGTGGCCAGTTGAAGCATAGACAAGAAAAGGAATCAGTTCACCCTTCCTAACTCAACCGTAACGACAGGATTAGCCACTTTGATAGGACAGATGAGAAACAGAGCAATTTCTGAAAGATGAGAGAGTAGCAAATATTGGGTTTGAAAGAGTCTTGGACACACTTGTATACAAATCTCAGAAATGTAATATACTGGTGCAGCAAGCAATGAGGTAGGCAAATGATATGTTAGCCTGAATTGCAAAGATGTTGGAATATTGTTGTAAGGAAGATTTACTCCAATTAAATAGGGTTTTGCTGAAGTTACACTTTGAGTACAGCGTACCATAGTAATCTTTTAATTTGTGGAAGGATATTTGCCTTACACGGTGAAACAGAAGTTCACTATGTTTATTCTTGGGTCAAGACTGCTGCTCGATCATGAAAGATTTGAAACAATTGCTGGCAAAGCTCAGCTGGTCTGGCAACATCTGTGGAGAGAAATCAGAGTTAACGTTTCAGGTTGAATGACCCTTCCTCAGAACTGATGGTAGCTAGGAAAATCTCAGTTTATATGCAGAAGGTAGGGCGGAGATAAGGGTTAAGGAGTAAACAATACGTGGGGAATAGAGCCCAAAGAAAGAGAAGAGCAGTTAAACAAGCAAAGAACATAAGAACATAAGAACTAGGTGCAGGAGTAGGCCATCTGGCCCCTCGAGCCTGCCCCGCCATTTAATAAGATCATGGCTGATCTTTTTGAGACTCAGCTCCACTTACCCGCCCACTCACCATAACCCTTAATTCCTTTACTGTTCAAAAATTTATCTAGCCTTGCCTTAAAAACATTCAGCGGGATAGCTTCAACCACTTCACTGGGCAGGGAATTCCACAGATTCACAACCCTTTGGGTGAAGAAGTTCCTCCTGACCTCAGTCTTACATCTGCTTCCCTTTATTTTGAGGCGATGCTCTCTAGTCCTAGTTTCACCTGCTAGCGGAAACAACCTCCCTGCCTCCACCTTATCTATTCCCTTCATAATCTTATATGTTTCTATAAGATCTCCCCTCATTCTTCTGAATTCCAATGAGTATAATCCCAGTCTACTCAGTCTCTCCTCATAATCCAACCCTCTCAACTCTGGAATCAACCGAGTGAATCTCCTCTGCACCCCCTCCAGTGCTAGTATATCTCTGCTCAAGTAAGGAGACCAAAACTGCACACAGTACTTCAGGTGTGGCCTCACCAGGACCCTATACAGCTGCAGCATAGCGTCTCTGTTTTTAAACTCCATTCCTTGAGCAATGGCAGACAAAATTCCATTTGCCTTTTTAATTACCTGCTGCACCTACAATCCTACTTTTAGCAATTCATGCACAAGGACACCCAAGTCCCTTTGCGCAGCAGCGTGCTGCAATTTTTTACCATTTAAAACATAGTCCATCTTGCTGTTATTCCTATCAAAATGGATGACCTCACACTTATCAACATTGTACTCCATCTGCCAGACCTTTGCCCACTCACTTAGACGATCTATATCCCTCTGCAGACTTTCAGTGTCTTCTGCACACTTTGCTCTACCACTCACCTCAGTGTCATCTGCAAATTTTGACACACCACACTTAGTCCCCAAGTCCAAATCATCTATGTAAATTGTAAACAATTGAGGTCCCAACACTGATCCCTGAGGCACACCACTAGCCACTGACCGCCAACCAGAAAAACACCCATTTACCCCTACTCTTTGCTTTTTACTGGTCAACCAATCCTCTATCCATGCCAATACATTACCTGTAATACCATGCAACTTTATCTTATGTAGCAGCCTTTGGTGTGGCACCTTGTCAAATGCCTTGTGGAAATCCAGATACACCACATCCACAGGTTCCCCATTGTCCACCATGCAAGTAATGTCCTCGAAGAATTCCACCAAATTAGTTAAACATGACCTACCCTTCATGAACCCATGCTAAGTGTTCCCAATGGGACAATTTATATCCAGATGTCTTGCTATTTCTTCTTTAATGATAGATTCAAGCATTTTCCCCACTACCGAAGTTAAGCTAACTGGCCTATAGTTACCTGCTTTTTGTCTACTTCCTTTTTTAAACAGTGGCGTCACATTGGCTGTTTTCCAATCTGTGGGAATCACCCCAGAGTCCAGTGAATTTTGGTAAATAATTACTAGTGCATTTGCTATTTCCCCCATCACCTCTTTTAGTACCCTGGGATGCATTTCATCAGGGCCAGGAGACTTGTCTACCTTTAGCCCCATTAGCTTGCCCAGCACTGCCTCCTTAGTGATAATGATAGTTTCTAGGTCCTCACCTGCTATAACCTTCTTGCCATTAGTTTTCAGCATGTTATGTGTGTCTGCCACTGTGAAGACTGACATGAAATAACTGTTTAATGTCTCGGCTATTTCCTCATTCCCAGTTAGTAAATTGGCCTTCTCATCCTCTAAAGGACCAATGTTTACGTTGGCCACTCTTTTACGATTTACATATTTATAGAAACTTTTGCTGCCTGTTTTTATATTCTGAGCTAGTTTACTCTCATAATCTATCTTACTTTTCTTTATAACTTTTTTTGTGGCTTTCTGTTGGCCTTTAAAGATTTCCCAGTCTATTAGTTTCCCACTACTCTTTGCTTTTCTGTATGTGTTTTTTTTCAATCTGATACTTTCCTTTATTTCCTTAGACATCCATGGCTGGCTCTCTCTTTTCCTACAGTTCTTCCTTATCATTGGAATATACTTCTGCTGAGCGCTGTGAAAAATTGTTTTGAAAGTCCTCCACTGTTCCTCAATTGACCCACCATAAAGTTTTTGCTCCCATTCTACCTTAGCTAACTCCTTCCTCATTCCTTCATAGTCTCCTTTGTTTAAGCACAGGACATAGGTACTGGATTTAACCTTCTCACGCTCCATCTGTATTTTAAATTCAACCATATTGTGATTGCTCCTTCCGAGAGGATCCCTAACTGTGAGATCATTAATTATTCCTGTCTCATTACACAGGACTAGATCTAGGATAGCTTGCTCCCTTGTAGGTTTCATTACATATTGTTCAAGGAAATTCTCGCGGATGCATTCTCTGAACCCCTCCTCAAGGCTGCCATGACCGACCTGGTTTGACCAATCAATATGTAGATTAAAATCCCCCATGATAATTGCTGTACCATTTTTACATGCATTAGCTATTTCTATGTTTATTGCCTGCCCCACCACGATGTCATTATTTGGTTGCCTATAGACCACACCTATCAGTGACTTCTTCTCCCTGCTATTCCTAATTTCCACCCAAATGGATTCAACGTTTTGTTCAGTAGAACCTATATCATCTCTCACTACTGCCCTGATATCATCCTTAAAAATCAGAGCAACACCACCTCCCTTACCTTCCTGTCTGTCCTTCCGAACAGTTTGATACCCCTGGATATTTAACTCCCAGTCATGACCATCCTGTAACCATGTCTCTGTAATAGCCACTAAATTATACCCATTTGCCATGATTTGCACCGTCAACTCATCCACCTTGTTTCGAATGCTCCGAGCATTCAGATAAAGTGCCCTTATGCCAGTTTTTGCACCTTCTTTTTGGGTCCTATTACCTCCATTACTAACAACTCTTGAGTTCTCCTTCCCTTTAACTTTTTTCCTAATTTTCAATGGAGTTGAAGCTTCCTCGTCACCTGCTAACCTGCTGCTTTGCTTTACATTAATTGTTATTCTCCGTCTACGCTCACTTCTCCCTTTCCCCCTACTTACTAGTTTAAAGTCCTATTAACCACCCTATGTACCCTTTTCGCCAGAACACTGGACCCGACCCTGTTCAGGTGGAGTCCATCCCAGTGGTATAGATCCCTCCTGTCCCAGAACTGATGCCAGTGCCCCATGAAAAGGAAATCCTCTTTCCCACACCACTCTCTTAGCCACGTGTTTACTTCCCTGATCCTCGCCTCCCTATGCCAATTTGCAAGTGGCTCGGGCAGCAATCCAGAGATTATGACCCTTGAAGACCTGTTTTTTAACTTTGTTCCTAGCTTTTCATAATCCCGAAACAGGTCTTTTTTCCTAGTCCTGCCTATGTTGTTAGCACCTGCGTGGACCACAACAACTGGATCCTCCCCCTCCCTCTCTAGTATCCTCTCAAGCCGGTCAGAGATGTCTCCACCCTGGCACTGGGCAGGCAACACACCATGCGGGATTCTCTATCCTGCTCACAAAGGATACTGTCTATCCCACTGATGATGGAATCCCCTACAACTACAATCTGTCTTTTTGCTCCCGCCTCTTGAATGGCCTCCTGGACCATGGTGCCGTGGTCAGTTGACTCATCCTTCCTGCAGTCCTGTTCCTCATCCACGAAGTGGATAACGATCTGGCTGAGAGGGTGAATATCTGTTAATGGGATCTGTTAGTGGCTAACAATGGGTGGTGTGTAATACAGGCTATGTGATGACAAGGCCTGGAGTGGGGGTTTGGGGTAATGACATGGGAGAGATCAAACCCTAAAGTTATTGAACTCAATATTGAGTTCTGAAGGCTGCAGGGTCCCCAAGTGGAAAATGAGATGCTGCTGTTCCAGCTTGTGCTGAGCTTCGCTGGAGCATTACAGCAAGCCTGAGACTGAGATGTTGGCCAGGGTACAGGGTGTTAAAGTGGCAGGCAACTGGAAATTCAGGGTCTTTTTTGCGAACAGAATGCAAGTGTTCTGCGAAACAGTCACCCAGTCTATGCTTTGTTTCTCCAATGTAGAGGAGACCACATTGTGAGCAGCAAATGCAGTCAACCTGAAGTCCCGGTAAAGCGCTGCTCCACCTGGAAGGTATGTTTGGGCCCTTGGGTACTGAGGTGGGAGGAAGTAAATGGGCAGGTGTTACACCTTCAGCACTTGCAGGGGAAGGTGCTGTGGGACTGTGGGGGATTGTTGGATGTGAAGGAAGAGTGGACCAGAGGGAATGATCCATGCAGAAGACAGATAAGGAAGGGGAGGGGAATACGTGCCTGGTGGTAGTGGCTCGCTGGAGATGGCGGAAATGGCGGCTAATGATCCTCTCGATGTGGATGCTGGTGGGATGGTAGGTAAGGACAAGGGGAACCCTATCGCTGTTGTGGGAAGAAAGACGGGGGTGAAGGCTGAAGTACGGGAGATGGGTCAGACCCAGATGAGGGTCCTGTCAGCAACAGTGCTGGGAAATCCTTGGTTGAGGAAGAAGGTGGACATTTCAGAGGCTCCCTTGTTGAAGTTGGCATCATTGGAACAAATGCAATGGTTACAGAGGAACTGGGAAAATGGAATAGATTTTTTACAGGAAGCAGAGTATGAGGTTGTATAGCCTAGGTAGCTGTGGGAGTCAGTAGGTTCATAGTGGATATTAGTGGCCAGTCTAACCCCAGAAATATAAACAGAGATGTCAAGGAAGTGAAGGGAGGATTCAGAGATGGACCAGGAGAAGGTGAGAGCGGGGTGGAAATTGGAAGCGAAATCGGTAAACTTTTCCAATTCCAGCCGAGAGAGGGAGGCAGCGCTGATGATATCATTGATATATCGGAGAACGTGTTGTGGGTGGGGGCCTGAATAGGACTGGAACAAGGAATGTTCCACGTACCCCACAAAGAGACAGGCATAACTGGGGCCCATGCGTGTACCCATGGCCACCCCTCTGACCTGAAAAAAAAGGGAGAAGTTAAAAAAAAAGTTGTTCAGGATGAGACAAGCTTGACCAGGTGGATGAGACTGGTGGTGGATGGGGACAGTTCAGGACTGTGTTCCAGGAAGAAGCGGAGGGGCCTGAGATCATCCTGATGGAGGATGGACATACAAAAGGATGAATGTCTATGGTGTAGAGGAGGCAGCTGGAGCCCGCAAACTAGAAATTCTGAAACTGTGTAAAGCATCAAGGAATCAAGGATATAAGTGGGAAGGGACAAGACCAGGAGAGAAAAGACTCAGTCAAGGTAGAAAGAGATAAGTTTTGTGGGACAGGAGCAAGCAGAAACAATAGGTCTGCCCGGGAAGTCTCATTTGTGAATTTTGGGAAGGAGTTTGAGGCGAGCTGTGCGGGGTCAGGAGACTGTCAGTTTGGAAGCAGTGGGTGGGGGAAGGGGGGAGATCACCAGATGAAATGAGGCTGGTGACCATGGTTGACACGATGACCTGATATTCCATCATGGTCCGGGGTGATAGGAGGAGGTATCTAAGAGCTGGTACTCAGTCACTGCAATGTAGAGCTCAGTCTGCCAGACACAATAGCACCACCCATATCAGCAGGCTTAATTACAGAGTCAGGGTTGGGTCTGAGAGCATGGAGTGCACTCAGTTCCCAGGAGGATAGGTTGGAATGGGTAAGGGGCAGGGGACAGAGAATTGAGGTGACCAATGGCACGTCAAGAATTCTGAATGAACAGATCAAGTCCAGGTAAAAGGCCAGAGGGAGGGGTCAAGGTGGAGGGAAAGTGTTGGAGCTAGGCAAAGGGGTCTGTGGGACGGGGGAGAAGACTCTTGTCCAAAGAAATAGGCACGGAGGCAAAGGTGATGGAAGAAGAGTTCAACATCGTGTCATGCCTGAAATTCGTTATGGTGGGGACGCAGAGGGATAGAACTGTTCTGAGGAAGGGTCACCAGACCCGAAATGTTAACTCTGCTTTTTCCTTCACAGGTGCTGCCAGACCTGCTGGGCTTTTCCAGCAACTTTGTTTTTGTTCCTGATTTACAGCATGCACAGTTCTTTCAGTTTTTATTGGATAAAACTGAGACCTTTGCTGTGTACAGAACGTTCAGCATCGGAAAGCAGAAGGCCAGGAGTGATAGTGCATACACCACAGGAGGTAGGGTTGGGGATGGGATGGAGTCAGAGGGCAGGATGTTTCCTGAGGGCCATGGGAATCTCTAAGTTGTTACATCTTGCATGCCTTGATGCCTGAAAGGAAAAGAAACGGTTTCTTGTTAGCTCTATTCTTTGAAGTTTTGAAGAATCAAGTAATGTTTAAAATTCTTATAAGACTTGACAGAATGGATAGTGAGAGGTTTGTTTTCTTAGGCTGGGTTGAGAGCCGCAAAAAATATAGGTTGAGTGAGTGAGTAAAAAAATGGCAGATGGAGCTTATGTGGGAAAGCATGAAATTGTCCACTTTGGCAGGAAGAATAAAAAAATTACTATTTGAATGGAAAGAGGAATGGAGGGATGTTAAGGAATTCTGAAATTAAGAGGATCTTGGCATGTTGGTACATTAATCATGATAGGTTAGTAAGCAGATACAACAAGTGATTAGGAAGCCAAATGGAATGTTGGCATTTATTTCAAGGGAATTTAATCTGAATCAGGAAGTTATAATTTAATTATGCATGGTCATAGTGAGACCGCATCTGAAGTACTATGTATAGTTTTGGTCTCTTCATTTCAAATTGAGATTCTACAGCATTCTCAATGTTCATTTGAAAATGATATAATTGTGTTAGAAGCAGTTCAGAAAAGGTTTATTGGACTTATTCCAGAGATGAGAGGGTTACCCTATGAGGAAAGGTTGGACAAGTTGGCCTGTATTTGTTGGAGTTTCAAAGAATGAGCAGTGATCCTCTTTTGCCATATAATTTCCTGAAAGGACTTGATAAAGGTGGTTACCAGGACAATATTTCCTCTTGTATGGGAGATTAGAACAAGGGAACATGGTTTAAAATAAGAAGTCTCCATTTTTAAGATGGAAACAAGGCGAATGTTTTATTTTGCAAAGGATTGTTTTGTTTCTAGAGGCAGCATTTTTCTTTTACATACAATGGAGTCAAGGACTCATTTTGGTAATACAAAAAGGACAGGACTTATACAATTAATGGTAGGGTCCTGGGTAATATTGCAGAACAGAGAGACCTAGGAGTTCAGGTACCTAGTTCCTTGAAGTTTATGTCACAGGTAGACAGGGTGGTTATGAAGGCATTTAGCACGCTTGTCTTCATTGCTCAGACCTTTGAGTATAGGAGTTGGGACGTCATGTTGAGGTTGTACAGAATGTTGGTGGGGCCTCTTCTGGAATACTGTGTGCAGTTCTGTTATAGAACCTAGAACAGTACAGCACAGTACAGGCCCTTCGGCCCGCGATGTTGTGCCGACCTATTATCCTACTAAGATCAAACTACACTGTATACCCGACATTTTACTATCCTCTATCTGCCTATCCAAGAGTCGCTTAAAAGTCTCTAATGTATCTGACTCCGCTACCACTGCCAGCAGTGCATTCCACACGCCCACCACTCTCTGTGTAAAGAACCTACCTCTGACATCTCCCCTATACCTTCCTCCAATCACCTTAAAATTATGCCCCCTCGTAATAGTTATTTCTGCCCTGGGAAAAAGTCTCTGGCTATCCACTATCTGTGCTTCTCATCATCTTGTACATCTCTATCGAGTCAACTCTCATCCTTCTTCGCTCCAATGAGAAAAGCCCTAGCTCCCTCAACCTTTCCTCATAAGACCTGCCCTCCAGTCCAGGTAGCATCCTGGTAAAGCTCCTCTGCACCCTCTCTAAAGCTTCCACATCTTTCCTATAATGAGGTGATCAGAACGGAACACAATATTCCAAGTGAGGTCAAACCAGAGTTTTATAGAGCTGCAGTATAACCTCATGGCTCTTAAACTCAATTCCCTTGCCAATGAAAGCCAACACACCATACGTCTTTACAACCCTATCAACTTGGGTAGCAACTTCGAGGGATCTATGGACGTGGACCCCAAGATCCCTCTGTTCCTCCACACTGCCAAGAATCCTGCCATTAACCCTGTATTCTGCATTCAAATTCGACCTTCCTAAATGAATCAACGAATTAATATAGGAAGGATATTATTAACTGGAGAGGGTTCATAAAAGATTTACCAAGATGTGGCTGGGAATAGAGGGTTTGAGATATAAAAACAGACTGGAAAGGCTGGGACTTTTTTCACTGGAGCTTAGGAGGTTGAGGATTGACCTTATAGAGGTTTTTAAAATCATGAGGGGCATAGATAAGGTGAATGACCAGGATCTTTTCCTTGGGTGAGAGAGTCCAAAACTAGGGGTTTTAATAGTTCAAAACTATTTTTAAGGCGAAAGGAGAGCGATTTAAAAAGGACATGAGGGGCATCTTTTTTACACAATGTGTGGAATGAGCTGCCAGAGAATGTGGTGGAAAGTGTTTGGTATTCCCTAACCCAAAGAGACAATAAGAAAATAAAGTGATACAAGAATCGGGTCATTCCAGGCATTTAATTGATGCTCTAACTTTGAGACTGTTTGAGGGGGTGCCACCTTGAGCAGTAAATAGCTGTTGGGTCAAAGCACATATGCAGCTGACAGACTGTACAAAGGCTTACATGCTTATAAGTTACATGGAGCTGTTTCTGGCTTGTATATTATTAGAATGACATTAGATGGGTCACATGACATTCAGTGAGGGAGCAACCAAGGCTGGCATTTGGGAGAGGGTTCAACTCAGCTCTGGTGAAATGACTGGCTCAGCTTTTAGCTATTAAAACACTTTCTGAGAACTCCTCTAGTGCACAGCTCACCAAGAGGTGAGAAGTTTGAAGCTTTAAATGTCGACAGTCAATGGTTTCTAACTGATCCATTTGGAAATATCAGCTTATTCTGGAACAATATTCAAGGCCCTATTATCATCCTTTTATAGTGATCAGCTTTAACTGTAAGTGATATTTTAAATTCAAGCTGGATTTAAACCATGACTATATGTTAGTAAAGTAAGTCTTTGTTAATGATTTGATCAGACATAAATTAGTTTCAATTTAAAGAAACAGACAGTTAAACTCTGTTTTACTTCTTTCTTTAAAAAAAACCCTTTGTCTATAGTTTGGGGAAAAGTTGTCAACTATTTTACAGAGATCAGGAGGATTAATTACTTGAAATTTATGTTTCAACCTTATATTGCAATGAATATGTTTTTATCCAGAGAAGCAGAATAGAAGGGGGGAATTGTATTTAAAAAACTTGTAAATCCATGGCCAAAGAACACATTTATGTTGCACCTATCACATAAGTAAGATAAAGATAAATAAACTTGCATTTACATAGCTCTTTTCTCAACCTCAGGATGTTCAAAAGCATTTTTCAGTCAATTAAATACTTTTGAAGTGTTGCACTGTAGGGAAAAGAGGCAGAGTTCTGAAGAAGAGTTACTGTACTTGAAACGTTAACTCTGCTTTCTCTTCACAGAAGCTGCCAGACCTGCTGAGTTTCTCCAGCAATTTCTGGTGTTATTTCAGAATAACACTGAATATTAAGCATCCACAGTTCTTTGTTTTATTTTAATATGTTCTACTGGATGGATATACTGTCATTTGGACCTTAAACAAAGATCTGAATCTGTTAAAATTTCTGATCCTGTACAATTTTTCAAGGAAAGCAAAGAGGTGTTACAGTGTCCTATGCAATATTCCACCTCCAACCAACATAAATGAAATAGGTTAAAAAGCCATTTTGCTTGTGATTCCTGATGTATGTGAAATGACTGGTTTAATATGTGCCTACATGCAATAATTGTTGCTAAGTAATTTTTAGCATTTAGATGGTATTGAATGATGTGCTATTTAAAGACATATTCTTGTTCCTTTTTAATTGAGAACAGTTCATCATACAAAACAAACTCCTTAATAATGGGATAGAGCATAACTCTACTATCTGTGCATCTATTTAGTTCTCACTTAACCTTCAGTGAAGCAGTATTGTTTTAAGAGAAGTGTGGTACTAGTACCACAGGTGTAATCCTTTCGAACAAGCTTTTACAGTTGCACGTCTAGTGCAAAATGCTTGTGTTAAAATTTCTCTTGTTGATGCAAACAGATTAATTTTTACAGTGTCATTATTAATGCTGGTTTTGTAATGATATCCTGCCTATTTGAGGCTAATTTATTGGATATCACATTCCTCCTGAAATGGATCTAAGAACCTTATGGAATTGTTAACAATTTTACCTTGAGGAACAAAATGCAAGGTACAATATGAATTTGGTTCTGCTGGTAGCATTCCCGGGCTGAATGTCTGCCCCTATATGGGGGAAGAATACAAAGGAACATAGAAACATAGGATATAGGAGCAAATTATCACAGATGCTGGAGTCTGTACTGAAAACAAAAAGTGCTGGACATCACAGCGGATCAGGCAGCATGGACATATGGGAAATAGGAGCACGAATAGGCTATTCAGCCCTTTGAGCCTACTGCACCATTCAATATGGTCATATCTGATCAGCCAATCAGTACCTGTTCTCACATTTTTCCTGTATTCTTTGAGCCCAACAGCCCTAAGAACTATATCTGTCTCCTTGAAAATATTCAGTGTTTTCCCCTCAATTGCTTTCTGTGGCAGAGAATTCCACAGGTTCACCACTGTCTGGGTGAAGCAATTTCTGCTCACCTTAATCCTAAATAGTTTAGCCTTATTCTTACACCATGACCTCTGGTTCTGGACTCCACAGTCATCAGGAACACCATTCCTGCATCTATCCTGTCTAGTCTTGTTGGAATTTTATAGGTTTCTATGAAATCCCCCCACATTATTCTCAAATCTAGTGTGTATAGCCCTAACCAATCCAGACTGTCTTACACATGTCAGTCCTGCCATCTCAGGTGTCAGTCTGATAAACCTCCTTCCATTGCCAGAATATCCTTCCTCAGATGAGGAGACCAAAGCTGCACACAGTACTTCAGGTGTAGTCTCACCAGTACACTGTACAATTGCAGTAAGACATCCCTGCTCCTGTAGGACCATAAGAAATAAGAACAGGAATAGGCTGTTTGGTCCCTTGAGTATACTTGCCATTCAATAGGATCTTGGCTGATCCAATGACACTTCTCATGTCCATTTTCCTGCCCTTTCTCCATAGCCCTTGATGCCCTTACTGATCAAGAATCTATCTGTCTCAGCCTTAAATATATGCAAGGACTCTGCCCCCACAGCTCTCTGTGGCATGGGTTCCAAAGACTCTCAACCCTCTGGGAAGAGAAATTCCTCCTCATCTTCATACCAGGGTTCATCCTAGTGAACCTTCTCTGAACTACCTCCAACAAAATAATATATTTTCTTAAATAAGGGGATCAAAACTGCTCACAGTGCTTCAGATATGGTCTCACCAACACCTTGAACAGTTACCGTTAAACATAGTTCAAACCCCTTGAAATAAGTGCCAACATTCCATTTACCCTTGCTGATTACCTGCTGACCCTGTGTACTAGCTATCTGTGTTTTCTGCACAAGTAAGCCCCCCAGATCCCATAGTGTTACATCTTTCTGCAGTTTTTCTCCATTTAAATGATATTTTGTTGTTTTGTCCTCCCTTCCAAAATGAACAACTTCACATTTTCCGACACTATACTCCATTTGCCAACATTTTACCCGCTTACTTAACCTATCAGTATCTCTCTGTAGAGATAGTAAGAACTGCTGATGCTGGAGTCAGAGATAACACAGTGTGGAGCTGGAGGAACACAGCAGGCCAGGCAGCATCAGAGGAGCAAGAAAGTTGACATTTCGGGTCGGG
>NC_063354.1:40629662-40665468 GCF_021869965.1 Rhincodon typus | reverse complement strand
ACCCTTCATCAGAAAATTCTGATGAAGGGTCTAGGCCCGAAACGTCAGCCTTCCTGCTCCTATGATGCTGCTTGGCCTGCTGTGTTCATCCAGCTCTACACCTTGTTATCTCAGATTTTCCAGCATCTGCAGTTCCTACTATCTCTGTGCTTTTATTTTAGTTGTTTTGTTCTAAGTCTGACATATATACTGACATGCAGTTGTAAAGCAGCTTTAGTAACAGTGAAATATCCCAATAGGTACTTCACAGATATATCACAGACAAAGATTTGACATTCAGCCACATGAAGCGATATTAGGATAAGTGCCATAAAGCTTGTTTAAAGAGATTGGTTTCAAAATTGGTCTTGGGTAAGCAGGGAGAGGTGGCCACATTGAAGAATGAAAAGGTTCAAGGAGGGAGTGCCTAGACATCTGAAGGCAAGGCTGCCAAAGATAGAACTACTAAAATCAGGGAGGTACAACAGGCCAATTCAGGAAGAACACAACTTGTAAGTTGTAGGGTTGGGGAAGAAAGTAGAGAGGATTAAAGCCAAGGAAGGATAGAGTATGATACTAACACAGCCCGAGGCTTTTCACCCGTGGATTCTCTTCAATGTATCCTGGTTTTACACTTTGCCTTCTGGTTGCCTCTATTGAAAATGCTGACTTTTGCCAGTGTGTCCTGGTAATTCACACAATTGATCACCCTTCGGAACTTTAGGCAGGGAAAGTTAACTGGCATCACTGTGGATAGTTTAATCTAATTTTGTCACCATCCAAGATCCATATGAGTAAATTTTAATGCAGAGGGGGTCTTGTGACACAGTAGTAGTGTCTCCACTTCTAAGATGGATGCTCTGTGTGCAAGTCCTCTTCCAGATCTGATGGCCTCTGAGATATGACAATAACTTGACCAACCAGATCGATTATCAACTTGTAAATTGTTCTGTTGGGGCTAGGGCAGGTGGTAAGAATGGGAAAATCTCACTCCCACTAGTGGGAGGAGGGAACATTGGTTAGTGAGGTGGATAGGGGTGGCCACAAAGCCCTGTCTTGGCATTGTGACATTATTGCTACCATTTCTGTAGGCAGCGGTGGCCATCTTTGCTTTGGCAGCAAACAGTCCATTCTTAAATAGTGGATTAGCAGCACTATTTTCAAAACTAAAGGAAAGGTTCCAAATAAACACTTTGATAATGACCGGATGATCTAAGTTTCTCTTCTTTTGTGATGTTGATTGAAAGGTAAATATCAGCCAGAACACCATGGATAGTTCCCCAGCTCCTCATTGAAGTAATTTAATCGTGAGAGAGTAGACAAAGCCGTGGTTTTTAATATCTTATCCAAAGTGATAACACTCCTCTAGTAATGTGCTCCAATAATAGCCTCGCTTTGCATGCTCAAGAGTGGGACTTGAATTTATAACCTTCTGAATCAGGGCTACCCAGTGAGTCACAGGTAACATTTGCTAAAATCAAGCTCTTGTCCTTTAGGAAAATAAAGTAGTCTGCACTATACTGAGAACCTCCCACTGAACTTCTGTTGTTTTACTTTTTTTTGTGCCATTTACAGAGCACAGTGTCGAACTCATCTCATTCAATTCCTTTGGGCCTGCCTAAATCTAGAATAGTCAATACTTTTTGTTTCCCTCTTTCAAGCTCCACCATAATATGGTAGCTGTTAGCTAAACATTAATAATTGTTAGATGGCTCATTGCTGGTTATTAAATCTAGCAGGACGTACCCACTTGTTGATTTTGGGACATATTGTTGCTGAAAACTGTTTTTGACATGGTCAAGAAATCTACCACTTTTCTGATGTGTTAGTTTATGTATCTTAATTCATAATCAAAGTAAAAATTTACCACTTAAGCCACTTGGTCTTTTGCTACATGCTTGTCTAATCTCTATATTTATGCTACCTATACTTGGCAGCTGCTGCGTGGGCCTCTAGACACAACTCCTTCTTAAATTGTCTCATTTCTTAATTCCACCATAAAATCTCCACTATCTGTTTACTTCTTGTTATACCCTTATATTATTGAAGTGATTTCAACATTAAATAATTAACACTTTCTCCCTTTACCATTTTCCAGGTTTGTCCTATAGACATTATAATCTGGTATATAT
The DNA here is from genome assembly GCF_021869965.1 of Rhincodon typus. Classification (NCBI taxonomy): domain Eukaryota; kingdom Metazoa; phylum Chordata; class Chondrichthyes; order Orectolobiformes; family Rhincodontidae; genus Rhincodon; species Rhincodon typus. The sequence continues at coordinate 40,663,357 of NC_063354.1, read as the reverse complement.
AACTAACACAGACCATAGGATGTGGAAACAGAGTAGGCCATTCAGCCCATAGAGTCTGCTCTACCATTCAATGAGATCATGGTTGATCTGATAAGCCTCAACTCCACTTTGCTGCATTTTCCCCATAACCCTCGAATCTCTTACTGATTAAAAATCTGTCAATCTCAGCCTCGAGTATTCTTAATGGCACAACCTCAACAACCCAGTATGAGGGTTGAAAGAATTCCACAGATATACTACCTTTTAAGAGAAGGAAATTCCTCCTCATTGCTATCTTAAATGGATAATTCCTTATTATGAGAGTATGCCCTCTGGTTCTAGAGTCTCCCACAAAGTGAAACAACCTCTCTGCATCTATCCTGTCATGTCCTCTAAGAGATTTGTACATTTCAGATAAGGTCATCTCTCATTCTTCTAAACTTTGATGAGTGTAGGCCCAATCTACGCAACGTCTCCTCGTAAGAAAATACCCAGGTAATAAGAAAATACCTCCATACCTGGGATCAATCTAGTGAACCTTCACTAGACTGCCTCCAATGCCAGTATGTCTTTCCTTAGATAACAGGACCAGAATAGTTCACAGTATTCTAGTTGTGATCTGACTGGTATAAAACAAAGAATTGTGGATGTTCCAATCCTACTTGGGTCCCTCGCTACAACCATTTATCCGGTACATCAATGATATCATCAGCGCTGCTATTCTTGTCTAGAATTGGAAACATTTATCAATTTCTTTTCCAATTTCTACATGCTCTCACCTTCAGTGAGTCCATCTCTGACTCCTCCCTTCCCTTTCATGACAGTTCTGTTTCCATTTCTGGGGATAGGCTAGCCACGATATCCATTACGAACCCGCTGACTTCCACAGTTTTCTGGACTATAGATCCTCACATTCTGCTTCCTGTAAACACACCACTCCACTCTCCCAGTTTCTCCGTCTCTGTCCCATCTGTTCTGAAAATGCCACCTTCCAATGGGGGACCTCAGAAATGTTCACCTTCTTCCTCAACTAAAGATTTCCTGCCAATGTGGTTGACAGGGGTCTCAGCTGGGTCTGGCTCATTCCCCACACTTCTGCTCTCACTCCTTTTCTTCCCTCCCACAACTCCCAATAGGGTCCCCATGGTCCTCATTTTCCACACTCCCAACCTCTACTTTTAAAGGACCGTAAGCTGCCGTTCACCACCTCCAATGGGACACCACCACCAGATACATATTCCCCTCACTTATCAACATTCTGCAGGGACCGTTCCCTCCAGGACACCCTGGTCCACTCCTCCTGCACTTTTAACACCTTCCCACATCCCCACTGCACTTTTCCGTGAAATTGCAGAAAGTGCAACACTTGCTTGTTTTACTATCCAAGACATTAGACATACTTTCCAGGTTAAGCAGCCATCTACCTGCACTTCACTCAATCTAGTCTACTGTATTTGCTGCTCACAATGTGGTGCTTCCAGTTGCTTGTCACTTCAACACTTTGCCACCCATTGTTAGCAACTGCTATTGCAGTTTGTGTAGAGCAGCTGTATCCAAATGTGGAGTCCTTACCCAAATCCCATTTTGAACAGGGCATTCATAATGGAAAGTGTGCAATATTCCATCAAAGGCTTTTTCCTGGTCCGGGTAGATGTTCACTTAGCTGTCCTGTATATAGACAATCATGTCCTCAGTAGTGTGAAGCTGTCAGAAAGTTCCTGCTGGATACAACACTGCACTGATCAATGTAGATCACCAACTCCACAGTAGGTTTGCCCGATTGGTAATGGTCTTGGACAGAATTATATAGGCAACATTCAGTAGTGGGATGAGCCACCATTTTCTGATTTCCTCCCCCTTGCCTCATGGATTTGGACATGCTGCTGACCCAAAGCATGTAGTTGAAAACTTTCACGAGGACTGGCTCAATTTAATCTCTCAACAATTGAATACAAAAGAGGCCAGTAAGCTGTTCCTTCCAGGCGCTATGGTTTTATCAGAGGACTTGAGGACTCAACTCATCCAGAGTTAGCAGTTTGTCTAGACTCTTTGCCCTGTTCTGCTCATTGGATACCTCGACAGTTGGAGGATTGCAGATCTCCTTTTGTGGTAGTCATATTCACTGTTCTTTCTGCAGGCCACTCCTTAGTCCATGTTGCCTGTGTATAACTAAGACTGCATTCTGGGCAGGTCTTGTACAGATGACTTGCGCCAACCCCTCTCTCTCTCTCACACACACACAAGTTGGAGCACTTAGTCTGTTTACAGAGATGAACTTCCTGCTTCCAGTTCATGCAGATCACGGCACGTGGCCAGACTTGCCGCAGGAACAACAAATTCTGGATTACGTGGCATAGATTGAGTGGCCTCTGCTTCCCCCAGTAGCACTACCATGCCACACCTTCCAACTTGAATTTACACTCACAATTCACTCAATTTGTTTTTTTACCCTAAGAAGATTCAGTAATTTTCTGGTGGTGGATACTGAGAAAAAATTTGTAAAAGGTGAAAATGTTCAAGCTACAACATCTCCTTCACTCGCACAAATACAATATTAATTAAACCTTAAGAGAAAAGTATTTTATCCATCTCAATTTACCCTTCAGATTGTCATGTCTCTACAATTTCATTTCCGTGCAGTTTCCTCCAGAACTTAAGCCCATTATCTGGGCAGCCAGTTCTGCACAAGATTGAAGCAAGACAATTAAACAGTTCTCAATTCTGAGGAAGGGTCACTGGACCTGAAACGTTAATTCTGATTTTTTCTTCACAGATGCTGCCAGACCTGCTGAGCTTTTCCAACAACTTTTGTTTTTGTTCTTGATTTACAGCATCTGCAGTTCTTTGGGTTTTCGATTAAGCTGTCTACCTCTTTGGACAGATGTAAAAGAGCCTAGGGCAACATGTGATATTAAGAATGAATTAAGTGGTCAATAGATCATTTGCCATTCATTGGGATCATGGGTGCTGTGTCTGCCTATAAAACAGTAGAGCAACAAAACCTGTTGAATCTTCATTCCATTGAAGTTAACAGTGTTAAAACAGTAGTCTTCAAACTTTTTAAGCATAACATCACTTTTTGAATTTAAGTGTAACCCGGAAGCCTGACAAAAATGTGTAATAAACAATTAATTTTAGTACTGTATAAATCTAAAACCGTATATATATAATTATTTGTTTGGTCCTCTACTGAACAAATCTCAGTGTGATACATGTAACTGCACATTATCTGCCACTGATTTGAAATCTTGGCTGTAGTTTGAGATTACTAGTCATATGCAGTTCATCAAATTGGCTGAGACAGGTGCAATACTTGGACTTGATTGTCTTCATTTGAGAAACACCATCTCACAGAGCTATCGTATTAAATGGTGATGTTGGTGGAGTATTGCAGTGATGACTATTCCTGATAATAATTACACACACAATCATTAAGTATAGACTTCTGGAAATACCTTGTGAGTACACTGCAGATGCTGCCATGGACTCAATTGACCGAATAGCCTCCTTCTGTGCTGCATTGTCTTCATTTCTCATGTTACAGTAATGAATATGGGGAGTTCACACTAATCAGGTATCATGTAATGCTGAGATTTCCTTCTCCTAACATATTTTTTAAACGGGGGGTTGATACGGTGTGGAGCTGGAGGAACACAACAGGTCAGGCAACATCAGAGGTGCAGGAAAGTCAATGTTTTGGGTCGGAATCCTTCATCAGGACATCTTTTAAACTGTTTTGTTTCCATCCCAACTATGAAAATCACCATTTTCCTAGCACTACCTCATTTATTTAGCTTTCTACCCTACCAGTAATGGCACTTTAACAAGAATCACTCCCAAATTTGTTCTTGACCATGACCTTGGATATTTCACTTACTAATGCATGAGCAGTCTTGTCCTGACAGGATAGCTGGGAGATTTCAGGACAAAGGGAGTTTTTAACTGAATTTTGATTTAACCGAATTTTGATCTAATACTATGTGAATGTCCATTCACATCACTGTCTCAGTCAAGGCATTTGATATAGGATGCAATTTACAGCTGGATAGAGGGATCTACAGTCAATCAGTGAATTTTTTCATTAAACTCAGTTGGACAATTCTTTTAATTCAAGCTGGCAATAAATGTGTCACTACATACAACCAACCTCCAATTGGTATTGACAACTGACCATCTCAAAAATACAATTTGGAAGTTAAAATTTCACATATAGATCGTGAAACAATTAAATTTTCTTTTATATTTGGAGAAGAATGTAACAAGTTCTGTAAGAAAGTGTGAACGTCCCCATTAGATTCGTCTTTTTGTACTTGACCCACATAATGCTCAATGACTAAGCAGTAAGGTTTGACCAAACCAGAGTAGGTGTATATTGAAATGGCCTCAGTGCCACAAGCCTCCAGTTTTGCTCTGCTTGTCACATATGTGACTTGAGTTCAGAGAGGAAACAAGCAAGTTATTGAATACAACCACAGTAAAATGTTCTGTACTTCTGCCATGTCGAAGGATGGTAATGATTGGAGAAGTATGCATTTTTAACTTGATTGAAATTTGATATCCTATTAGAGACGCTGCAGGATTCCTAGTTCTTGTTTAGTCCAGTTTAGTTCCAGGTCAATGGTAACATCCAGAATGTTGGTAGCGAGGAATTCAGGGATGTTAATGCCACTGAAGGGTTGAGAGAAATAATTAGATTTTGTCTTGTTGGAGATGGCCTATGCCTGACATTTGCGTAATATGAATGTTACTTGCCACTTATCAGCCCAGATATATCCAGGTTTTGTACATATGGACATAGACTGATTCAGAATGAGAAGTTGGGAATAACACTGAGTATTCTGCAATCATAGTAAACACCCTACTTCTGACCTTATGATGAAGGGAAGCTCATTAATGAAACAACTGAAGATGGCTGGGTCTAGGACACAAACCTGAGGAACTCCTAAAGCAAAACCCTGGGAGTGAGATGATTGACCCAAAATCACAGCCATCTTTCTTTGTGGTAGCTATGACTGTAAGCAGTGGAGAGTTTTCCATCCAATTCCTATTGACTCCAGTTTGGTTTGGTCAAATGTGCTTCAATGTCAAGAGCAGGAACTTTCACCTTTGCTGCTGAGTTCAGTTATTCTTTCCATGCTTGGACCAAGGATATTATGAGGTCAGAATCTGCATGGCCTTAGAAGAACCTGAACTGAACATGACTGGTCAGGTTATTGTTGTGTGAGTGTCACTTTATAGCATTATCAACTACATCTTGCAGCTGATAATCAAGACAAGGCAGTATTTAGTTATATTGGATGTGTGGACATACCTGGATAATTTCCCATGGTGCAGGGTAGGTACCAGTGTTGTAGCTTTGCTGGAACAGCTTGGCTTAGTGTCATGGCTAGTTTTGAAGCTCAAGTCTTCAGTACTATTGACACAATTTTGTCAGGATCGAATAGCCTCTACAGTGTTCGGTGCTTTCAGGAATTTATTTCATTCTTTTGTGTGTGAAATGAGTAGTTCGTGCAGACTTTAATTCAGTCAATCTAAGCAAGATTCAAACACAGGCCTAGAAGTAAAAGTGTGTGGAACATTTGGCCATCTTGTCCTCTGGTGACTTTTGCAAACAAACAGGGCAGCTTCTTTTTAAATGTACAGTGTCATGCTGTAAAGGCTCACATTAAATGACCGTCGTCATTGTTAGAGAGATTATTACAGCAGTTGATGAGCTTTAATTCTGGAATTGGGGTCAGTTAGATGATTGGAATGTAGTGCAGAATAAAGCTAACAACATAGGTTCAATTCCTGCATCAGCTGTGATAATTCCTCCTCACCTTAGCCCATGCTTGTGGAGTGGTTATGCTTAAACTATACATAATTGATAGTCTCTCTTGACTGGAGATGCCTTTGTTGACTATTGTTCCTTACATTTTAGAAATTGAATATTCTGGCAATGCGTTGACTCCAAAAAAAGTTGCTTTAGTTCTATATAAAGATAAATTAGTGGTCCACTTAGTGCAAGTTTATTTTCATACCTGCACAATATTCAAAAGAAATGGGAAACTGCCCTTGGAAATGAATCACCAAAGCCACTGAAAGTGGGTATCAGTCTGCTACACAGCCTTTCATCAGCATAAATGGTTTAAAACTATATATAGAGGTGATCAAAATGCCTTCATGGTAGTCACAAACCCTATATTTAGGCATGAAGTTCTCTCTTTCTGTTCTTGGCAATCAACCTGTGACATTCTGTGAATGAAGGATACTGATTTAAACAGCAAAGTAAATTGTACTGCAAACTCTGTTGTATAAATGCACCTTTCTTCATTTTCAAGAGGTGGTGGTGGTTTGGAATTATGGGATTAAATCAAAGGGTAATAATATCTAAATGATTTTTTTGCAGCAAAATCTCTTTACCACATGATGGTTGTGAGGTTGCAGTGTACACTCCTAGGGATAATGATTGAAGCAGAGACTGCGTCAATATTTCATAATAGATTAGATGAATGAGGAAAGGGGAAAATGGAGTAGAATGCATCCCTGCCCTTTTTCAAAAAGTGCTGAGAGATTTTTAATGTGTTTTGTGTGGAGAATGCACCTTTCACAATGCAGCGCTCTCTCTGCACTGTACTGAAGCATCGTCCTAGATTGTGCACTCAAGTATGCTTGTAGATCTTTACACAAATCTGCTTTTGTATTATAAAAAGGATAGAGGCAATGGAGAAGGTGAAAAAAGATCCACTTCAATGGTAAGAGAATTGAGAGGGTATATTTGTCAAGAAAGGCTGAACTGGTCTCCAGTGAAAGGAAGGATGAGGAGTGACCAATAAAGATCTTTATGATTCTGAGAGGGGTTTGTCAAGGAGACCATAGGAACCATAGAATCCCCACAGTGTGGAAACAGGCCATTCAACATAACAAGTCCACATGTAATGAAGGTGTTTCAAATATGAGAAGAGACCAAAAATAGGTGTCAGTTCAAGTCCCACTTGCTCTAGAGGTGTGTAATAACATCTCTGAGCAGGTTGATTAGAAAACAAAAACTGGGCTGTAAGTTTTCATTTTTTTTTCATGGGACTGGTGCATCGCTAGCAAGATCAGCATTTATTGTCCAATACAAATTGCCCTTGAAGGGAGTGGTATGCTAGAGTTAAGAGTCAACAACATTGCTTGAGTCAGAAGTCATTTGTAGGTCAGACCAGATAAGGATAATAGATTTTCTTCCCTCAAGGACATTAATGAACCAGAATGGTTTATGCAAACAGTTGCATGATCGCAATTATCAACACCAGCTTTTATGTTACAGATTTATTAATTATTTGCGATGTACAGCACAAATGCATTTAAGGGAAAGCTAGATTGGCATGAGAGGAAAATGAATTGACAAATATGTTGTTAGGTGGAAATTTGGAAGCAGACTTGTATGAAGAATATATCCTTATATAGACCGGTTGGACTGCATAATCTGTTTCTACGCTGTAAATCCGGGCTAGATGTTCCTAGCTCTCTCGAGACAGGCTGGTGAGTTGGTGGACATTTAAAATGCTGTTGGTAAGTATTGTAAGTTTAGCCTGATGTCTTCCCGCCGTCACAGGATATTCCGTGAAGTGGGAAATGCAAGGGATGAGTAGCCAATGATTTGGTTCATGGCCATGTTATAATAATGCTGGGAATGTAGTGAATCTTGATGTTGCTACTTATCATGTGATGAGACAAACAGATAAACCGTTTCCCAGTGGGCTCCTGGAGGGGTGGTAAGGGGGTGGAGCAATGGCAGGAAGAGGAGGAGAAGGGCCTTCCTTTCTGGGAACTCCATTGCCCACAGAGGATGGTCCCCTGCCAGAGACAATGTTGCCTCTGTGGCTGGAGGGTTCACCCCAGCCTGGCACATGGAGGTGTTTTTTTTTATTTATTCATTCCTGGGAAAGTGAGTATTAGTGGGTCAGCCTGCATTTATTGCCCACCCCACTCACCCTTAAAAAAGGGTTATTGATATGCTGCAGTCCATTGATGGAAAAGTGGAAAAGAAAGTAGGTATGCCAACAGTGCTGTGAGGAAGGGAGTTCTGTTCCTTGTAGTCTTGCCAGCAACCACTTCTATAGGTGCCATTTCCCAAGCTGCCAAGATGCCAGGTCTCTAATTGGGCTAAAAGCTCTGTGAGATAGCTTACTGTTTTCATTGGGGCAATGGTCCCAGTGGTGGTCTGTTAAGCAGTTGCCCCTGGTAATATCCTCCCCACAATAGAGTTACAGGGTCCCACCATCTCCTGCATGAGTTTGAAACTTGTTTTTGGTCTCTGCTGCAAGATTACAGTGATTTTTGAAAAATCTAACCCTCTTTGTCAGTTTCTGGGGTGGGACTTATTCCTGACTCAAAGGTTATAAAGTGTTACAAACTGATCCATGTTGACACCAGTTCTACTGATCACAAAGACAGGAAACAACAACATGCAAAAATTAGTCAATTTCCATGCCTCATTGCGGATATGATTCAGAAATTCGGTGGTCACCATGTATGCATTTTCTATAAGGCTATTTTTCATTTGTCAATGGTCTATTCCATCATACAGGGGCCAATGTATGCCCCTAAAAGAATATAGATCAGTAACATGACTCAAAGCCCTAACTCATTGCAACAAATATAAATGGATGCTTATATTGGACTAAAACTAAATATAGAAGTTTACTTGAAATAAACACAAATTCATGTTTATTTTTTAACAGAATGTTCCAGGGTATTTCATAATGGAGGAGGTCGAGTAGTTTTATGTGGCAATGACTGGGAAAAATTAGAAGCCCTGCAACAGGCTCTAATTGATGTTGCAGACCCCAGTTGTGTGAGTATTGTTTTTAAAAATATATTTCTTTCTGACAGATTTATTTATGGAGATGAGAATGAAAGTAATATAACTTGCTCTTGTCCCTTTTCACCATACATCATCAAGACTATTAAGCATGGTGAACCTGTGCATTCAATATTGCGATTGTATGACTGGCTATTTTATTGATCCATGTAAACAGGAGTGATAGCATTAAAATACAAAACTCTACAAGACTGAAAGAAAATATGATTTCATTTACCTAATTATGCAACCTCAATCATGTTCAAATGCCAGGTTCTTCTGATTTGGGCTATTCCTTAAAGGAGTAATTTTTGTTAGTTTTGGGTTCAATATCTATGACAGTGTCAAAGAAAACATAACAGATGATCTGAAGAATATGATTTACACAACAGGAGGAGAGATCTAAAAATTGAAAAGTCTTATCCTCCTGACTTTAAATTAAATACTGTGCCTTTGAATGAGGTTGCTAAATCAACATGTGTGTTAGTACTCTAAAAGAGAAAGAAAATTCTCAGGCTATTGGTATCATGAACATTTATCACTCATTTCTTTAGCCCTTTTACAAGGTGGAGGAGAGCATTCCTTTAGTACTGCTGGGAATCTGTGTGGTGAAGGAACTCCCACCATGCTTGTTGAGTAAGGAGTTCTCGCATTGTGACTCTGTGATTAAGCAGGAATAGTGATAGATGTCCAGGTCAGAAATGGCTCCTATACACCAGTTGTCCTTGTCCTTTAGGCGGTGGGTTTGTGAGGTTTCCAGACTGCATTTCTGACTATGTGGGAATAAGACCTGTAATTCAACGATCGAAGGAGAAGAAACAAAAAATTTAAAAAGGGAATAAAATATAAATTTAATCAGATATAACTAGATTTACCAGACAGCGCTGGCTGTAGTAGTTCATTCTTTCTGACAAAGCTCTAAAATGGAACACAAATCTCCTCGTATGTTTTGTATTTTACAATATTTTTACATTGAATTCCTTTTAATTGAAGAAATTAAAAAAAAACTGCCACTTTTTCGGATCTATATTTATGAAGACTTACTGTGGATTTTTTTTGTAGACATTCAGTCCAAAGCTTATGCTTCTGGACCTCAGTGAAACTGAGAATGTTCCTGAAGTAGCGAAGGAAATTCTTGAATCCTACGGTTGTGTGGATGTGTTAATTAACAACAGCAGTCTGAAAGTTAAAGGAGGTGCTCTCAATGTCACTTTAGAAATGGACAAGAAGATAATGGATGCAAACTACTTTGGACCAATTTCTCTGACTAAAGGTAACAAATAGTCTAACTGTCAGAGGGATAAGCAAGGTCTTTAAGACATAACAAAATAAATACTTAAAATTTTGGACTTGAGAGCACAGTTAACTTTGCTAAGAAACTGCCACTATTTTTGGGACAGAAAAGTCATATATTTGAAATGCATTGCAGCAAATAAAGGGCGGGTGCCATGAGAAATGAATGGAAGGTTGACATAACTTTGAGAATTGTTTAAACTTGATGTGAAGGTGGATGACAGTGAGAATACCAAACAATTCTGATCACAATGCATGATGAATTACAGCTGAACATGGACATGGTAGTTCAGAGATAAATGCTGGAAATAGTTCCTGGTAACATATAGGGACTCAGGGCTAGAAAAGGAGATTGATAATAAGCATAGTTACATGATTGTGATTAGGAATGAGGCACCCATACCATAGGTTTTTGAAGCAGAAATAAATTATGACATAGTAGGGATATCACAAACGGGTCAACCTGGGATTAGTTTGGAATGACATCATGGTGGGCCAAAGGGCCTATTTCTGAGCTGTACTCTTCTATGTTCTATGGTTATCTATGTAACCCTTGAAGATGGCAATCAGTACAACAATCAAGGTTACTTAAGAACATAAGAAACATGACCATGGTCCAGCAAGCTGCTCAGCTTTTCAAAACGGTCATCGCTGAATCTTTGCTTAAATTCCACACAGTTACTCTATCTGTAAATTCTCTGATTCCCTTAGTGACCAAAAATTCCTCAATTTCTGTCTTGAATATATAGGGGCATTTGATAAGTTACCACACAAGACGTTACAGTTAGGTTAGGTTAGGTTACAGTTTGTATGTACAGTTAGGACTCATGGAATTGGTTAATGTATGAGCATGCATTGAGGATTGATTAACAGACTAAAACAGAGATTGGGAATAAACAGACTCTTTTCAGGTTGGCTGTATGCGACTAGTGGGTTGCATAAATATGGATCCAAAGTTCAGTACCTGGGTCTCAGCTACTTACAGTGTAAATCAATGGCTTAAGTGAGGAGTTTGTTTTCTGACCATATAAATGAAGGTGGAAAGTAAGCTATGAGGAGAATGCAAAAAGGCTGTTAAAAAAGTTTAATGATTGACAAGATTGTGGCAGATAGAATATAATGTGAGGAATTGAGTTGTTATACACTTTGGTGCTGATATGAGGTGAAATTTCTTCACCCAGAGAGTGGCGAGCCTGTGGAATTCTCTTCCATAGAAACCGATTGAAGGCAAAACATACGGTTTTCAAGAAGAAGTCAGATATCGCTCGTAAGGCTAAAGGGACCAAAGAGTTTGGGGGGAAAATGAGAACAGGGTACGGAGCTGGATGACCAGCCATAGTTATACTGAAGAGCAGAGCAGGTTTGAAGGGCCAAGTAACCTACTCCTGCTTCTATTTTCTGAGGTACAAAATGCAAAAACGCAAAATATTTTTGAACAGTAAAACACTGTGAAATGTTGATATTCAGAGGGATGAGGGTGTCTTTATACAGCAGGCAATGGAGTGTTAATATTGTCACTGGACTAGAAAGCTAGACACCCAGATTCTTGGGTTCAAATCCCACCAGAGTATAAGGTAGAACTCATTCCAATAAATAAATCTGGATTTAAAAGACGAATGATCAATAAAACATTGTGGGGTGGTTCAGTGGTGAGCACTGCTGCGTCACAGTGCCAGGGACCCAGGTTCAATTCCAGCCACGGCTGACTGTCTATGTGGAGTTTGCACATCCTATCTGTGTCTGTGTGGGTTTCCTCCGGGTGCTCTGGTTTCCTTCAACAATCCAGGGATGTGCAGGTTAGGTAATTAGCCATGGTAAATTCAGGGATAGAGGGATTGGGTAGGGGGTGAGTCGGGGTGGGTCTGGATGGGATGCTGTTCAGAGGGTTGCTGTGGATTTGATGGGCTGAATGGCCTGCTTCCATACTGTAGGGATTCTAAATTACAGAAAGTTAACATGCAGGTATAGCAAATATTTTGGAAGACACATGATATATTAACATTTCTTACGAAGTAGTTGAAAATGAGAATAAATAGCTCTTGCCATAATTATGTAATGCCTTGGTGTGACCATGCCTGGAGTACAGATTTTTAGATGTTGGGAATCAAAGGTTATAGGAATCTGACAGCAATTAGAATTTAGGTGGAAATTAGACAAGGTGTTATTAAATAATATAACACGGTCAAAGGACATTTTGGTTTCCTCTAGTCCCTATTTCATATGCTTCTCTGTTAAAAATTGCATATGCTGAAAATTTGAATTTCATGCTTCAGTAGTTGATCCCATGGATATAGAAAATAAGAGAATGACTTACTCAAGTTGACATTTAAGGGTGAAATTGGCAAAATTAACAATGGTATAATTGAGACTACTGGGTTAGAACAAGATGGTAGTTTGCACTATGAAAAGATAAGTAGTAATTAAATATTCTGCAATCCTGAAGAGAAGCTGAATCTTCAGGAAATCAACTCAAATTTAAATAATTCAATGTTTAAAATTTTCAGTGTTCAATATCATATTGAGTTTGTAATCATTTCAGTTCAGATTTTTAAATATTGTTAAAAAGATTATGGAGTCAAAGCTTTTCATCCTGCAAATCCTGCAATCATCAGACAGGTACAGCAAGGTACAGCAATTTTTACAACATAAGTGTGCTGATTGGTTGGACTCTGAATTGGATGGAGGTGCCTAGTTTGAATTTCATCAGTTAACAAAGATTGATAGTTCACAGTTCCTGTTGCATCTCCAGGCAAACCATTGTCCAGCCAATCAGCACCCTCTCCAAATGCTGTTGAAATTTTTCTTTTCATTCATTCATTCACAGGATGAGGGTGTTGCTGGCTAGGCAGCATTTATTGCCAAACCCTAATTGCCCAGATGGCAGTTAAGAGTTAACCACATTGCTATGGGTCTGGAGTCATATGTACGCCAGACCAGGTAAGGAAGGCAGTTTCTTTCCCTAAAGGACATTAGTAAACCAGATGGACTTTTCCTGACAATCGACAATGGATTCACGGTCATCATTAGACTCTTAATTGCAGATTTTTATTGAACTCAAATTCCACCATCTGCCATGATGGGATTCAAACCTGGGTCCCCAGATTGTTATCTGGGTCTCTGGATTAACAGTCCAGTGACAATACCACTAGACCAATGCCTCCCTTTCTGAATTTGGTATTCTTACATTTCAATCCTGACGTGTGCAAGACAAAAAGCTTGATGTCTTTTTTTTAACAGCGTTTAAGTTCTGTACCAAAAATAAATAGATTTTTAGTTACGTAAACAAAATCTTCCTTACCTTCATAGAGCTTCTTCCCTCGATGATCTCCAGACATTGTGGCCAGATTGTGTTAGTCAACAGCATCCAGGGAAAACTAGGACTTCCATTTCGTGCAGCCTGTAAGTTTTACACAAATTGTGATTGACATGACTATAAATATATCAAAGAGGATATGTCAGTGCACGTAGATGTCACCCTTTGGACATGGCATTTCATTACATGTGTGAAACAGTAACCAAATGTGGGTCCTTCTGGCTTGCTTCTAATATCCAACTTGAAAAATATTTTAATTTGCAAAGTTGCTGATTAAATAGCCATTTATATAAGCTGTGCTTACTTCACAATAGTCTTGAACAGTAGTATATTAGTAGATAACCCTTTGAACATTACATGATATCACACCTGTATAAAGCAGAGTTTTATCCAATTGACTACGACAATCATCATGAATGTGTATTTGTTATTTTTCTATGGAATTGGTAAAGGGAATTGATTGTCATAGTTTAGAAATTTGGAATTCATAGTTTTCAAGTCTCCGATTCCATTAGTTCAATAAATGCCATAAACCTTTGATTTTGTTCCTGGCCATTGAAATTTCATCACAATTTCCCATGTCAAAATGTTTGGCATAATTCTAATATTAATTATTAATGTTTATATCAATAAAGGATGGTGTTCCTGTGATTCCCTAACTGGTGATCCCCACATATGACGTTTTAATCAGCTTTTAAATATTGTCATGTACATTCAACAAATAACTATGAGGATTAACAAAAGCAGGGATGATTCCATTAACGCAATTTCAAAGATATGCACTCCATAATTTCTTTACTAATTGTGTATTGTGAGTTCTTATACCACATGCAATGTCCTTGTAATATTACCATAGCATGATAAGCCAAAAGGCAAAGGTTTTGTGTTTGTGGGAGTGGGGGGTGCTGTCACTGAGGAGAGTAACAAGAATAGAGTCTGTGTAAAGACTTGAGGAAAGATTATGAAAAATCAAGCTCTCCAGTCTAGAGGGAAGGTTGGAAAAATTATACAGGTTTTAGTAATCTAAAGCCAAATCCTAGTACACATTAGCTAATTGCCTTAGCACAAAGTAGCACATTTATTTTGGGGTTAACCTTCACATTTGAGGAGGACAGTGGGAGCTCTATTTTAATTGTTCAAAGTATAGGTTACCCATGAATGCCTGAGAGGGTAATGTTCCACTCTAAATAGGGTGATGTTCATTTCCAATTATATGATAGAATCATGCAAATGAGAATAAGGATCTTCAACCTATAGTGGCTTAGAAAAAGCAATTATTAGTCACACTTCTTTCCATCTTTTCCCGTAAATCCTGAAAATTTTCCTTTGTCGAGCATAGACTAACTCCCATTGCTTTTTCAGCCAGTGCATTCCAGATCATCATAACTCACTGGGGGAAATAAACTTTTGCGCAATAAGTGTAAAACAACTCATGGATAACAGTTCCTGTTTATGGCAGGATGTTTTGCTTACAAATACTCTGTTAGAATATACAACAAACTTAGAACTTATATGTTTCTGTGTAGATGCAGCATCTAAACATGCAATGCAAGCCTTTTTTGATTGTCTGAGGGCTGAAGTTGCAGAATTCGGGATCACTGTGAGCACTGTGAGCCCAACATTCATTCGCTCCTATCACCAAATGCCAGATGCTGGGAATTGGGAGGCATCCATTTGGAAATGTAAGTTTCAGTGTCTTCCTTCAACAACTTTAAAACAGACCCTCAAGCTTTTGAAAAAGAATTAAAAAATCTGTCTGCTTGAGCATTTCTTTGATATGTATCTTGCAATTCCAGGTGTGTTTAAGTCTTTGGGTGGTTGAAACCAGTTTACATTTGGTAGGAATTGTTGCCTTTGCGAATGATTGAGATAAGCTCAGTTTAAAATGTGTTCTTGGAATTTCACTGAAGCTGAGGTCATTTCCTTGGGCTTATTTAATACAATCTGATGTTTGTGAGAAAAATCTGAAAGCACTTCAATTATAATGAACCATTTTGAAATGTAATAACATATGTATGAAAATACAATGGACAATAATGTATAATTTATATTATAAAGAAAGGTAATTATTTTCTTTGAGCTAGCAGTTGATGACCTAGAGGAAAATTGGCCAGGACACTGAATTGAATCATGCCATGTGACTTTAAAACTAAACTGACAGGTCAGACAAGTGAAATCTTGATTGAAAGATAATCATTTTATAATTATTAGGGAAGAGGCAATGGGTAAATCTTGGGAAATAAGCTTGGGAGAAATGTTAATTTGTCCCATGTTTAATTGTTTTAATATGTTTAGTTTTTTTCAGGAAATGGGCATATGGTGTGCATCCAGTGGAAGTAGCAGAAGAAGTGTTGTACACGGTGAACAGAGGCAGCAAGGAGGTGATGATTGGAAATCCAGTGCCCAAAGCATTTGTTTATTTGAGAACATTCTGCCCAGAGATCTTTTTTGCAATTGTTGCTGCTGGGATCTCAAGTCAACCCATAGCAGCAGAAGAAGAACAATAATTTATTTGCATTCACTTTACTGTTCCTACATTTTTACTGCTCCATCTGTCTGATGCTTAATTTTTCTTTCTGATCAATGCGTCTCTTCCAATTTGCCAGCTTTTAGAATAGCTTCTTGCATAAACATTACTCAACTTTCATATTTTCTCTTTTGTCTCCGTTTCACTTTTAGAGGCTTAGTTGTTCTAAATTAAGAGAGCAGGTTGCATAAATTTGATTTACGTTCTCTTGTTTATAGGAGATAGAAGTGTTTAAAATGTGAAAGGAATTTGACAGTGTAGATACATATAAACTATTTCCTCAGGTGAGGGAATCAAGAGCAATGGGACAATCTTAAAAACAGAACTTGGCCATTCAGGAGAGAAACCAGGAAACACTTTTCAAACATAAAGGATAATCTGGAGCTCTTTCCCCCTAAAAATGCTATGGATGCCAAAACATTTGGTGCTTATTTGGAATTTGACAGGCTTGGCTTGTTTTTACTGGAGTTTAGAAGAGTGAGGAATGATTTGATTGAAGTTCATAGTTTGACTGAAGATCTTGAACGGTCTTGACAAGATGGAAGTGGAAAAGATATTTTGTCTTATGGGTTGAGTCCAGAATGGGGGGATAATATTTTAAAATTAGGGATTGCTGTTTTAGGACGGAGATAACGGGTTTTTTTCTCTTTCAGTGTGACTTCCAAAATCACAGAATTGTAACGGTGTGGAAGGACCAGGGGTAGATGGGACTATGGATTCGGAACACAAACAGATCAGCCATGATGTTAACGAATGATGGAGACGAAGGGCCGCACGGCCTACTTCTACTTCTAATTTGTATGCTCATACAAGATGGAGCTAGATAGATTTATGTTGGGTAAAAATGTCAGGGCATTTGGTGAAAAGTCAGGTAAATGGAGTTGAGGTGTATATCAGCAGAATAGGTTCAAGGTCCTGACTAACCTAAACCTGTTTTCAGTTGATTTTATCTCAGTTTGCTCTTTAATATCAATTAGAGACAAACTGCATCCAATCAGTTCTACTGGATAGGACTCTTGTGGTGCAGCGGTAGTTTCTCTACCTTTTATCTGAAAGGCCCGGTTTTCAGTCCTACCTGCTCCAGTGGTGTCATAACACATCTGAACAGGTTGTTTAAAAGTATCTGCACACCAAAACAATTAGTCAGTTTTATACTAAAGCACCTCAAAGCACTTGATAAAGCTGTACTAACGTTGTTCCTTTGGGGATAGACCACACTATTTGCCCTCCAATTCAGGAAAGGACGTCAGAATTACTAGGTAAAGAAAGTCAGCCGAGGAAAATAACACATTTAATGGGACAAAAGTATTCAGGCAAAATTTATATTGCTCAGTTTTCTAATAGATGTTTGCTTATGAACTCTAGGAGTTTTGTAAGCTTTCTCATGTTCAGATGGAGAGAAACTATTTCCTCTAGGGGAGGATGGAACAGGGGGCATGATGTTCAAATTAGAACTATGGTATTTAGTGGTAATGTTAAGAATGACTTCTTTACTCAAAGGATCGTGGAAATCTGGAACACTGTCAGCCACTGGAGAATTTCTGAGCCTAGGAAAATATTTCAAAACTGAGATTAATGAATTTTATCAGGCAAGGGTATTAAGAAATGTGGAACCAAGACGGGTAAATGGAGTTGAGATACAGATCAACTATGATCTAACCAAATTGGGTTTAATGATTTCTTTCTGTTCCCAGGTTCTTTCAAATCGCAATTGAAATAATTTGTTTGTGACAACATTAGTTTATTAACACATTCTTGTTGTTGATTTAGTTTTCAGTGACAAAAATAATGCAACTTTAAGTAGATTAAATTGTAACAGGAAATGTACTGCTTTGACCACATAAAATATGTGCCCTAATTTTGTGATAAAGATTGTGCTGTTTCAATTCATTTTTATGAGTAATGTTAGCTTTGAATGAAAGACAGGAGAATGGAACTGGAGTACAACTAAACGTGTTTTTGATTTAATACTTGTCTGAGATCTCTGGAGGCATAAGAATTGCCAATGGCAATAATATTTCATTCATTGAAAACAAAATTAATCAATGTAGCTCATGAGTTTAGATATCCACAGCATCCTCAATCTATTTCAAGAGGTATCTGTTCATATTGTTTATACTCAACATTTTAATTTTTTATCTTCACATTTGTAAATGAGCAAAAACATGAAACAATCATTGCTTTTGCATCTGACCCAAATCATGGTTTAGTATGTACACAAGTATAAATAATTATTATTTTTATACTCTCCACATTTTCTCTCATCTTCTCTTGACTAATAATGGTTCTGCATGGTACCAACAGTCATACAGTGATAGAGTTATACAACATGGCAACAGACCCTTCGGTCCAACTCGTCCGCGCCGATCAGATATCCTAAACTGACCTAGATGAAAGGAGTCCTGATTCGTTGGCAAGTTGGCAAGACTCTGATTGGAACAACCTGATTGATAGTTAACTGCCCAGGCTTTTTTCAAGCAATATTCAACTTTCATCAACTAGTTCAGCCAAATATGATTTCAAATCCACAATAAAGACTGAACACATAATCAATATTAATTATGTAAGAAAATTATGCAATTTGTTTGAAAATTCTTCGATGTTACAGCTTTAGTCTGCAACCTATTGCTTGGTGTAGGCTATCACTAATAAAGCCATATATTTAATTCTCTCTGTCTTTTCTTCTCAATGACCTTCTCTATTAATTATATTGCAGAGAACACCTTATATATTCTTATATAGGATAAAATTCTTGAAATAACCACTGAATTTATTGCATTGCAAATACTGGCTTGATGCTAAAGCTAGAAGATGAAAGTAGTCTCAGTAATGGTGACCACAGAATTATCACTGATTTTTATAAAGACCTATCTCATTTACTAATGTCCTTCAGGGAAAGAACATCTGCCATCCATACTTGTCTGGCCCATAATGTCATCTAGACACAAGGCAATGTGGTTGACTCTTAACTGCCCTTGGAAATGACCACTGTAAGCCACTCAATTCAAATGCAATTATAAATGGGCAACAAATGCTGGTCTTGTCCATATCCCATCCCATTAAAGAATAAATTAAAAAGAAATCTGCCTTAGAGTGATGACCATTAGTAACAGTTAGTTATACTACAAGCATAGCATAGTTCTTTGGTGAAGTAGAGGCCTAATCTGAAGCTCTGCATTGGTATGCATTTGTACTGAGCTCTGCTTACTGACATACAAATGCCAGTTTACTCTGTAATGCCTAGTGATATACTGGTAGATGTTAATGACCCACTTCCCTTGCTTATCTTGAAAGCTTTCCTTGTGAATTATGAAAACAATAAATCATGCTGGCTTGCCCAGGTGAGTGGAGTACTAATACATCAGTCCTTTTGTCAGCCTTGTATTGAAACTGACTAATAAACTCTCTAAGCAGTTAAGCAATAAAAGCTTTTGAAAACTAAGAATTTGATTGCATATATTGATACAGTCGTAGATATATACAGCACGGAAACAGACCCTTCGGTCCAACTAGTCCATGCCAACCAAATATCCTATATAAATCAAGTCCAGCATTTGGCCCATATTCCTGTAAAATCTTTCTATTCATATACTCATCCAGATTCCTTTTAAATTTTGTAATCATACCAGCCTTTACCACTTCCTCTGGCAGCTCATTCCATCTTTGCACATCCTCTGCCTGAAAATGTTGCCCCTTAGGTCACTTTTATATCTTTCCCCTCTCACCTTAAACCTATGCCCTTTAGTTTTGGACTTCCCCACCCAGGTGAAAGGACCTTGCCTATTTACCCTATCCATGCCTGTCATGATTTTAAAAACCTCCATAAGGTCACCCCTCAGCCTTCAATGCTCCAGGGAAAATAGCCCCAGTCTATTCAGCCTCTCCCTATAGCTCAAACCCTCCTATCCTGGCAACATTCTCCACAACATCCTTCCTATAGGAGGGAGACCAGAATTGCACACAATACTCCAAAAGTGGCCGAATCATGAGCTGATTTGAGTGTGGCTTCTAGATTTGATGTATTTTCAAATCAACCTGGTCAGAGATGTTATTACACAGCTCTGGAGCAGGTGGGACTTTGACCAGGATCTCTTGGCTCAGAGGTAGGAACACTACCACTATGGCACAAGAATACCAGTTTTCAGATCAGATATATTTCCCTCAGCATCTTTTTCAGAGATGTTATTACAAATCACCAGGCTCAGAGGGAAAGAATCCCTCATCTCCATCTTAAATACATCCCTTATTTTTAAACTATCCCCTAGATCTAGTCTGTCTGACAAGTGGAACCATACTTTCAGTATCCACCATGGCAAGTCCCCTCATTATTATTATATATATTTCAATGTGATGACTTCTCATTCTTCAAAATTACCACAGGTACAGGACCAACATGTCCAATCGTTGCTAATAGGATCAGCCCTTTATCCAAGGAATCAGCTGAGTGGACTTTCTCAACTGTTTCTAATGCAATTTTATCACTTTTTAAGAGGAGATGAAAGTTTAAACGGTACTCTAGGTATGGTCTTGTCAGTGCCCTATACAACTGTAGCAATGAAAAATAAAAGTAATTAACCTGCTTGGACATGTTAAGACACACCTCCAGTATAAGTGGAATTGCAGCCTGGGGCTTCTGGCCAAGCAGTCACTATCACTGCACCACAAGATCTTACAATGAATGACAACACTTCATTTGCCTTCCTGATCATTTGCAATGGTTGCCTCCTAACTTACAGTGATAAGTTACCACAACACCCAGGTCGTCTTGTACCTCAGAGTTCTGCAAACATTCTCCATGGAGAGGAGCAGGCTATCACAGGAAGTCAGCATCACTGACTGTAATGACGAGGTGAGGACCATGAGACAGGCAATCAGCATCACTGAGAGGAAGCGGGCAAGCTGAGGAACTTGTGACAAGCAGCTGGCATCACTGAGAGGGACAAATGAAGTGAGGACCCTTGAAGAGAAGCAGATAGGCCTGTGTGGGACCCAAGACAAAAACAAGAATAAGATTTTTCTAGTCTATATTCAAGGCTCCATATTCTATTTAGTTAAGGCATGCTTATTGAGTTCAGTGCTGCACTGTGTGGAAAATCCTAGACATTTCTGGCAGTCTGGATGACCATATATTCAGGAGATACCTCTGGCTGCTGCTCTCGGTTTTGAAGTTTGAGTGCCACCTAGGGGAATCACAGTGCGTTTATGGGGCTGAGAGGATTGTGGAGAGCACATTTCAGGATGTGGGCACCCCACAGCTTAAAGGAATGCAGGCAGAGAGGGAATCCATCCAGTGCAGCTTGTGTGCAAACCATTTTTTGGCCTTTGGAAAACAGTGAGAGTGACAGTTCCTTCTATGAAGGTCAGTCAGAGCTAAAGCCACGGCACTGTGGGTGCTTCAGCTGCTAATGCTTTTGGGGCAGATTTAAACTATATTGGCAGGGGGTTGGGATCCTGAAAGGAATTCAGAGGGAAGAGAAGCTGAGAATGAATTAGAAATTAAAACATGAATAAGTGAATCTAGAAGGCAGAAGAATTATAGGCCAGACATAAAAGATGCGAGTTTAGCAAGGCTACATGCACAAGATGATCTTACAGATAAGTGTCTGGGTTTAAGATATCTTAGTTATGACCGAGACTGGGCTGAAAAATGAGGAAGATTGGCAGCTCAATATTCCTGGTTATAGGATATTCAGATTAGATAAAGAGGGATGTAGAAGCCGGCAGGAGGTGCCATTTTGGAGAGGTTTTCTCAATATTGATCAAGGAGTCAAGTACAGCAGTGAAGAGTGATGATATCTTGGAATATCTTGGATCATCAAATGAGGTCATATGGTAGAAGTAAAATACACAAAAAGGGCAAACATGCTGTTGGGTGTGTACCATAGGGTCCCAAACAGTCAGGGAGAGATACAAGAGAGATGACAAGGTGTAGAGCTGGATGAACACAGCAGGCCAAGCAGCATCAGAGGAGCAGGAAGGTTGACGTTTCGGGCCTAGACCCTTCTTCAGAAATGATCAAATATCACAGAATCACAACGGTGTGGAAACAGGCCATTCGGCCCAACAAGTCCACATCGGCCCAACAAGTCCATTCCGCCCCTGCGAAAAGCATCCCACCCCGACCCATTCCCCTACCCCTGTATTTCCCACGTCTGGCCCACCTGACCTAAACATCCCTGGGTACTATGGGCAATTTAGCATGGCCAATCCACCTAGCCGGCACATCTTTGGACTGTGGGAAGAAACCGGAGCACCCGGACGAAACCCACGCAGACAAGGGGAGAATGTGCAAACTCCACAAAGACAGTCTCCCGAGGCTGGAATCGAACTCGGTCCCTGGTGTTGTGAGGCAGCAGTGCTAACCACTAAGTCATGATCAAATTTCAGAGAAGTGTAAGAATAATAAGGCAGAAATAGTAGAGGATTAAAACTACCCAACTATTAACTGGGATAGTTTTAGTATGCACAGTAGAAGGGAAAAAAATTCTTAAATTGTATCCAAGAGACATTTTTTTAGCTAGTACATAGAAAGTCCAATGAGGAAGGGAGGAGTTCTGGACCTAATATTCAGCAATGAGCCCAATCAGGTGGAAGGTGTATCTGTAGGGGAGCATTATGGAGATAGTGACCGTAACTCAGTTAGATTTAGGATAGTTATGTAAATGGATAATGATGGGCTGGGAATAAAAGTTGCAAACTGGTGAGAGGCTAATTTTACTTAGACAAGATACAATTTGGCCTAAGTAGACTTAGAGCTAGCTACTTGCAGTTCAAATTGAGTCTGCGGGAGGCATTTAAGCAGGAAATAGTGAGAGGACAGGGAAAACATGTTCCAATAAAGATAAAGGGTAGGATCAAGACTGGAGAACCCTGAATGTCAAGGGTCATAAAAGTTAGGATTTAAAAAAGAGGAGTGCTTATGGTAGATACTGAGGGGGCTCGATACGACTGAGTTCGTCAAGGCATATAAAAAGTGGAGTCAGAAAAATCAAAAAGGTAATTTGGAAAGCAAAGAGAGTTCATGAGAAAGCACTGGTGGAACAAAGGAAAAACCCAAAAGTGTTCTGTTGAAAAATATATAAACAGCAAAAGAATAACTAGGGCCCATTAGCAACCGTAGTGACAATCTGTTTGTGGACCCAGAGAAGTGAGCATTGTCCTCAATAATATTTTGCGTCAGTCTTCACTAAATGTAAAAGGATGACACAGGTATGAGCTTCAGGTTGGAGGATTGTGAAATATGAAAAGAAAATAATGCAGAGAGAAAGAAGTACTGGCGTGCTTAGTGGCCTTAAAAGTAGATAAATCAGCAAGCCCAGATGGAATGTATCGCAGGCTATTGAGGAAGGCAAGGGAGAAGATATCAGGTGCCCTACAGTAATTTTCAAACATACATGGATTTTATCAAGCCTTTTGATAAAGTTCCTCATGGTAGACTGGACAAGAAAGTAAGAGCGCATTGGGTTCAAGGCAAAGGGGCATGTTGGATCCAATACCAGCTGAGATGCAGGAAGCAGAGATGTTTCTGTGACTAGAACTCTGCTTCCAGTGGGGTTCCATAGGACTCTGTGCTGGGGCTTTTGCTGTTGTGGTGTACGTTAATAACTTGAACTTAGATCCAGCTGCTAGGATCAAGAAGTTTGCAGATCACATGAAAATTGGTAGGGTGGTAAATAACGAAAAGGATAGCTATAAATTGCAGGAAGTTATCAACAGACTGCTCATGTGAACAGAGCAATGGCAAATTGAATTCAATTCAGAAAAGTGAGAGGGTAAAGCACTTGAGGAGGGATAATAAGGCAATGGATTATATTATGAATGGCAGGACCCTGGAAGGTAGTGAAGATCAGAGGGACCTGCATATCCACAGATTCCTGAATGAAGCAGGGCAGGTGGATGAGGTGATAAGATCCTTTATTAGCTAAAGAACAGAATATAAAGACGAAGACGTTATGCTGTAACTGGATAAAATGCTGGTTAGGCCACAAATGGAGCGCTGTTTGCTTGTCACTACATTACAGAAAGAATTTGATTGCACTAGAAAGGATTTACCAAGATGTTAAATGGGATGGAGGGTCCAAGCAAATAGGAAAGATTTGAGAGGTTAGAGTTGTTTTCCTGGGAACAGTGAAGGTTGAGATGGGGCCTATAGAAGTGTATTCTGAGGGGCATAGGAAGGATGGATAGGAAGGCACTTTTCTATTCATAGAGGTGCCAACAACCAGGACCGTAAGAGGAAGAAGGCCAAGTGGAGAGTTGTGGAGTTCTTTTTCTACTCAATGTTGAGAGTCTGGAATTCACTGCCTAAAACGGTGTTTGAATCAGAAACTCTGGTAACATTTAAGTACTATTCAGATTTTCATTTGCATCATAATAGCCTCCAGGGCAATGGGCCAAAAATTGAAAAATGAAATTAGTGTAGTCAGATTTTTATTGATTGGCATGGACACAATGGGCCAGAAAACCTCCTTCTTTGCTGTAAGCATACGTGAATATAAGTTAAATAATATGTTGCTTTCCCTTCGTGTCAATGCAGGC
This sequence comes from Rhincodon typus, assembly GCF_021869965.1. NCBI lineage: Eukaryota > Metazoa > Chordata > Chondrichthyes > Orectolobiformes > Rhincodontidae > Rhincodon > Rhincodon typus. The sequence continues at coordinate 40,638,880 of NC_063354.1, read as the reverse complement.
AAGTATGGATTTTCCCACATTATATTCTTCAGTGGTTAGATTGTCTCTTGTTGGTGATGGTCATAGCCTGGCATTTGTGTGATGTGCATGTTACCTTCTGATCTCATGATAGAGGGAAGGTCATTGATGAAGTAGCTGAAGATGGTTGGGCCTAGAACACTACCCTGAGGAACTCCTGCAGAGATATCCTGGAGCTGAGATGACAGACCTCCAACAATCACGACCATCTTTCTCTGTGTAAGGTATGAATCTAACCATTGGAGAGTTTTCCCCCTGATACCCATTGATTCCAGTTTTGCTACAGCTCTGTGATGCCACACTCAGTCGAATGCAGCCTTGATGTTTCGGGCTGTCACTCTCACCTCACCTCTGGAATGTTGTCAGGGTCCGTAGCCTTTGCAGTATCCAGTACTTCCAACCGTTTCTTGATATCATGTGGAGTGAATCAAATTGGCTGAAGGCTGTTATCTTCAATGCTGGGGACCACTGGAGGATGCCAAGATGGATCATCCACTTGGCACTTCTGGCTGGAGATTGCTGCAAAAGCATCAGCCTTATCTTTTGCAGTCATGTACTGGGCTCTTCCATCGTTGAGGACAGGGATCTTTGTGGACCCACTTCCTCTAGTGTTTAATCATCCACCATGGTTGGTGACATGTGACAGGACTGCAGAGCTTAGATCTGATCTGTTGGTTGTGGGATTGCTTAGCTCTGTCTATCACTTGCTGCTTATGTCGTCTGGCATGCAAGTAGTCCTGTTTGGTGGCTTCACCAAAGGGTGAAGGTTGACACCTCATCTTCAAGTATGCCTGGTGCTGCTTCTGGCATGACCTCCTGCACTCTTCATTGAACCAGGGCTCATTCCCTGGCTTGATGGTAATGGTTGAGTTGGGGATATGCTGGGCCATGAGGTTACAAATTGTATTGGAGTACAATTCTGCCATTGTTCATGGCCCACACCGCCTCATGGATGTTCAGTCTTGAATTGCTAGATCTGTTTGAAGTCTGTCCCATTTACCATGGTGATAGTGTCACACAACATGATGAAGGTTATTCTCAATATGAAGGCGAAACTTCATTTCCATAAGGACTATGGAGTGGTCGCTCGTACTGTCATGGACAGATGTATCTGCAGCTGGCAGATTGGAAAGGATGAGGTCAAGTATGTTTTCCCTCATGTTGGTTCCCTCACCACCTGCCACAGACCCAGTCAAGCAACTCTATCTTTTAGGACATGACCAGCTTGATCAGTAGTGCTGCTGTTGAGCCACTCTCAGTTGTGGACATTGAAAAAGTACATTTTGTGCTCTTGCCATCCTCAGTGCTTCCTCCAAGTGTTGTCCAACGTGGAGGAGTACTGATTTATCAGCTGAGGGAGAACGGTACATAGTAATCAACAGGAGGTTTCCTTGCCCATGTTTAACCTGAAGCCATAAGACTTCATGGGGTCTGGAGTCAATGCTGATAACTCCCAGAGCAACTCCCTCCCAACTGTATACCACTGTTCTAGCACCTCTGCTGGGTCTGTTCTGCCTGTGAGACGTATCCAGAGATGGCAATGGTGGTGTCTGGGACATTGTCTATAAGGTATGATTCCCTAAGTATGACTATGTCAGACTGTTGCTTGATTAGTCTGTGAGACAGTTCTCCCAATTTTGACACTAGCTCCCAGATTTTAGTGAGGAAGACTTTGCAGGGTCAACAGGGCTGTTTCTGCTGTTGTCTTTTCCGTTGCCTGGTAATCTGTCCGGTTTTATTTCTTTGAGAGTTTGTAGTGATTGGTATAACTGAATGGCTTGCCAGGCCATTTCAGACAGCAACTGAGAGTCAACCACTGTGGGTCTGGAGTCACATGTAGGCTAGACCAGGTGAGGATGACAGATTCACCTTAGTGAACCAGATGGGTTTTTCCAACAATGGTTTCATGGTCATCAGTAGATTCCTAACTCCAGTTTTTTTTTATTGAAGTCAAATTCCACCATTTGCCATGGTAGGATTCGAACCTGGGTCCCCAGAACATTATCTGGGTCTCTGGATTAACAGTCTAGCGACAATATCACTAGGCCATCGCCTTCCCCATCTAAATGCAATTGCCTGTGACTTAACTCATATCAAGTTCCATTCCCCTATTACCCCTATGCTTGCTGACCTATGCTAGTTCCCAGTCAAGCAAGGTAATGATTAAATATATTTGCGCTCCTGTAATTCTGACCTCTTAAATGTTCCCAATCACAATTACTCCACCATTGGTGGCTGTGCCTGGAATTGTCTAGATCCCAAGCTCTGGAATACCCTCCTTTCACCTCCCTACCTGAGTTTCTTCCTTTAAGGCAGTTCTTAAAGTCTATCTCTTTGGTCACCTGACCTAACACCTTCTTATGTAGATCTACATCATACTTTGTTTGATATTGCTCCTGTGATGCATTATGTTGAAAGTTAATATATAAACGTAGGCTGTTTTTGCTGTGATCTCAGTGAAACATATAAAATTCTTACACACCTTGACTGCATAGATGCTAAGTGAATAGTTCCCTTGGCTGAGAAATCTAGCATTAGAGGAGACAGTCTTAGAATAAGTGGATGGGTTATTTAGGGCCAAACTGAGGAACGATTTCTTCAGAAGACTGTGAATCTTTAGAATTCTCTACATCAGAGATCTATGGATATTCAATTACTGTGTATGTAAAAGTCAGATATGAACAGATTTTTGGTTACTAAGAGAATCAAGGATTTGGAGGAGAGGGTGGGAACATTTTTGTCTGGAGAAAATCAGCCAGAAGCCTATGAATTGCAAAGTAGGCACAAGGGGATGAAGGATTTTCTCTCTCTTCTATTTCTCATGTTCTTACTTTGTGCTTGACATTCAAGATGAAATTGGCACCTTACTCTTCTGTTTATTCTGCCTTCAAACACTGGTGCTTTTCTTAAAGGTGTCATTCATTTAATAACCAGAAATAATTTTCTACAATGCCTATGACCCAGAAAAATACATTTTTCCACTTGTATCATCAATTTATAGGTGTTTTATTTGTTTGTCATGCAGAAGATTTTATAAAACTAGAATAAAAGTTTGGCTGACTCAAGTTTTATTAACAGAAACCAAAATAAATTCTTAAAGACACCCAATTGAGTATACTGGTAAACTGGAAATACTAAACTCTTCATGTTGAATAATACATTATGCTTAATAGTGGCAGTAGCACAGCTTCCCCAGTGAGTGGTACCAGATCACAACTAAATAAGATGTACTTTTGCTCTCCAGTGGCAGAGAGGTAATACTGCAGATACTTGCCCACTTATTGACCTGCAGGATTTAACAAGATTTTTTTTTCTCTTCCTGTCAGTACAGTGGTATTTTCATGTTGCTGTCGGCTGTGAAAATACCACTGCTGCTGTCAGCTGCAATATGTTGACCAGCAGTTAGCGTACTTGGCGAGTACAGAATTGATCTGTTCTGCAGAAGATACAAATAGGAGTAACTTTCATGCACCTTTGAGACCAAATCTCCGGAATGATTCAAATTGCTATTTTGGATGGAGAGAGATGCCGATTTTTTCTAGTCATTTTTGAATGGATCCATTCGCCATTTGCGGCATGCAAACCAGCATTAAATACACATAGGATACTGGGGTCTGTTTTGCCTCAGGAGTATTTAGGTACAAAAGAAGGATTAAGAATGTTTATAGAATCATACAAAGGCTATGGCATAGAAAGAGACCATTCAGACCATCCTGTCTCTGCTGGTTTTTCACTAGTCTCGCTGCCCCACCTTTTCCTTGTAGCCCTGCAAAAAATCTTTAGTTAATTATTTACAGTAAAACCATTTTGAATATCAGGAAGAACTGAAGAAAAACTAAGGGAAAAATGAAAGCAATCTGGGAAGGAGGCAAAAGATCTGAAATGAATAAGTGAGACACAAAGTCAAAAAACTCAAACAGAAGAATAAAGAACATTTAGAATAGGACAAAGATGTATCATATTTAAATGTCTAGCCATTTTTCTTACATTACAGACTACTCAAAGATGTAATTTGTGCACCAAACAACAATACATGGCATATTCTGGAAAAGGGTACAAATTGTATGTGAAAAGAAGCAATATCAATTTTACTATTGTCCTTTTTTTGAAATTCTTTCATAAGACATGTGTGTCATTGATAAGACCAGCATTTGTTGTCCACCCCTAATTACCATTGAATAAATGGCTTGCTAGGCCATTTCAGAGGGCAGTTAAGTGTCAACCATGTTGCCGTGTGTCAGGGAATGGATGGGCAGATTTTCTACCTTAAAGACAATGGTGATCCAGAGGGTTTTTTGGTTTTGACAATAATCAGTTATAGCCGTCATGGTCACCATAACTGAGACTAAATTTCACCAGCTGCCATGGTGGGATCTGAACCCAAATCCCTAGATTACTAGTCTAGTGATATTACAAATGTTCCCCCATGTAGATACACCCTGTCTATGTTACTACCTGTATTGTTCTTACCTCAGGCTGAACTCCCTGCACTCCCTCAGATTACTAAGACTGTCCCCAAGTGCCACCAGGAAACCACCTGCGTTATTCAGGTATAGATCAGGCCTCTGATCATTAATTACCCACTGGGCCTCTTGTAAAACTTCAGAAACAAACTTGCTGAATCTGCAGTTATAAGAAATACTTCAGAACAAAAGTCAAAAGAGTCATTTGGATATGTGCAGAAGATTGTACCTGAACTTAAGCTTTCTGAAGATTTCCTAAAACACCTTATTCTCAAACTGACATTTGTAAAAGGGTTTGTTACAGTATGACAGAAATCTTAATAGTGCCTGCCATCTTGAAATACTACTTCGACAAGCTTGCAGTCTAGCTCTGCTGTGTCAGCTCATTGTCTGTAGCTTGAAGCTATGAAATTAGTCATAGATCTAATGATAGATATTTCCCTTTTTGCAGATGAAGACCAGCCCGTGCAAAAGCCTCTCCAAAATAACTCCTATCAACTGACCTGTTAGAAACTTTCTTCCATATAAGAATTCTGTAACAACAGCCAAAATAGGAAAGAAATGGTTAAAAAAAACCCCAAAAATATACAAAGAAAATTAATGCATGCTGAAGGACCAGATACTCAAGGCACTCTGGCCTGGGGTTTCCTGTGTTCTTGCACCCACAGACATGATTAATGGAATGCAAAACAAATACATTGCCTGTAAGGTCATGGACAAACAGCAAGCACTTTAGCTACATAATAATTATATACCTGCATTTCCACAATCTTTTTAGACTTTAAAAAGAAATTAATAGGAATGGACATCGCTGATTAGGCCAGAATTTATTACACATTCCAACTTGCCACCTATCAATTCCTGTGTTTGAAAAGTCTCACCCCACCCAAGGTACATTATAGGCAAAGAAACTTCAAACATTATATGTTCACAGTTATTGCTGAGGGTCTTTCCAAATCAGGTCCACATCTTCAAGTGCACTGAAACCTGCACTCAGATGAAACATCATTTGCTTCAGGAAGGAGTGATCACAACTCCCTGACCTTTACTATAATCATGGAGAGAGATAGGAGCAGACGATATGGGAAAGTATTTAATTGTGGGAGGGGAATTACAATGCTATTTGGCAAGAACTGCGGAGCATAAATTGGGAACAGATGTTCTTAGGGAAATGCACGACAAACGTGGAGGTTGTTTAGGGAGCAGTTGCTACGAGTACTGGATAGGTTTTTCCCATTGAGGCAAGGAAGAGATGGTAAGGTGAAGGAACTTTGGATAACAAGACATGTGGAACATCTATTCAAGAAGGAAGAACAAAGCTTACTTAAGGTTGAGGAAGCAAGGATCGGACAGGGCTCTAAAGGGCTACAAGGCAGCCAGAAAGGAACTGAAGAATGGACTGAGGAGAACTAGAAGGGGGTATGAAAAAGCCTTGGTGGGTAGGATCAAGGAAAACCCCAAGGTGTTCTATGCTTATGTGAGGAACAACAGGATGGCCAGAGTGAGGGTAGGGCCAATCAAGGATAGTGGAGGGAACTTGTGCGCGGAGTCAGAGGAGGTAGGGGAGGTCCTTAATGAATACTTTGCTTCAGTATTCACCAGTGAGAGGGACCTTGATGTTTGTGAGGATAGCATGAAAACAGGCAGATATGCTCGAACAGGTTGATGTTAGGAAGGAGGATGTGCTAGAAATTTTGAAAAATATTAGGATAGATAAGTCCCCTGGGCCAGACAGGATACACCCAAGGTTTCCATACGGGAAGCAAGGAAAGAGATTGCTGCCCCTTTGGCAATGACCTTTGCGTCCTCACGGTCCACTGGAGTAGTACCAGATGATTGGAGGGTGGCAAATGTCATTGCTTTGTTCAAGAAAGGGAATAGGGATAATCCTAGGAATTTCAGACCAGTCAGTCTTACTTCTGTGGTGGGCAAATTATTGGAGAGGATTCTGAGAGATAGTATTTATGATTATTTGGAAAAGCACAGTTTGATTAGAAATAGACAGCATGGCTTTGTGACGGACAGGTCATGCCTCACAAGCCTCATTGAATTCTTTGAGGATGTGACAAAACATATTTATGAAGGCAAAGCAGTGGATGAGCTGTATATGGATTTTAGCAAGGCATTTGATAAGGTTCCCCATGGTAGGCTCATTCAGAAAGTAAGGAGGCATGGGGTTCAGGGAAATTTGGCTGTCTGGATACAAAACTGGCTGACCAATAGAAGACAGAGGGCGGTAGTAGATGGAAAGTATTCAGCCTGGAGCTCGGTGAGCAGTGGTGTTCCGCAGGGATCTGTTCTGGGACCTCTGCTCTTTGTGATCTTTATAAATGACTTGGATGAAGTAGTAGAAGGGTGGGTTAGTAACTTGGCCGATGACATGAAGGTTGGTGGAGTTGTGGATAGCATGGAGGGCTGTTGTAGATTGCAATGGGACATTGATAGGATGCAGAGCTGGGCAAAGAAGTGGGAGATAGAATTCAACCCAGGAAAGTGTGAAGTGATTCATTTTGGAAGGATTCTTGGCAGTGTGGAGGAACAGATGGATCTCGGGGTCTATGTCCATAGATCCCTCAAAGTTGCTAACCAAGTTGATAGGGTTGTAAAGAAGGTGTACAATGTTACGGCTTTCATTGGCAGAGGAATTGAGTTTAAGAGCCGCGAGGTTATGCTGCAGGTCTATAAAACCCAGGTTAGACCACACTTGGAATATTGTGTTCAGTTCCGGTCGCCTCATTACAGGAAGGACGTGGAAGCTTTAGAGAGGGTGCAGGGGAGATTTACCAGGATGCTGCCTGAACTGGAGAGCAGGTCTTATGAGGAAAGTTTGAGGGAGCTAGGGCTTTTCTCATTGGAGCGAAGAAGGATGAGAGGTAACTTGATAGAGGTGTACAAGATGATGAGAGGCATAGATAGAGTGGATAGCCAGAGACTTTTTCCTAGGGCGGAAATTACTTATACGAGGGGGCATAATTTTAAAGTGATTGGAGAAAGGTATAGAGGAGATGTCAGAGGTGGGTTCTTTACACAGAGAGTGGTGGGCATGTGGAATGCACTGCCGGCAGTGGTAGTGGAACCAGATACTTTAGAGACTTTTAAGTGACTCTTGGATAGGCAGATGGACGATAGTATAATGTAGGATATGCAGGGTAGTTTGATCTTAGTAGCATAATAGGTCGGCACAACATCGTGGGCCAAAGGGCCGGTACTGTGCTGTATTGTTCTATGTTCTAAGCACTGAAGGCATTCTCATTCTATTAATGCACAATCTCATTTTCCGGTTTTTGTGGAGAAATAATATACGATTCTTGTGCTGCTGTAACCAGTTTGCTGGCTCAATAGAGGATGAGGAAGAAGAGAAGCAGAGATACGAGGCCTAGACTCTGAAGAACCGCCAGCATGGACCATGCCCCATATACATGGTTCAAGAATAGGAGAACAACTGCAAGGATGGATTCACTGATGAGACATTCCTCTTACTGCTTCTAACGTCCCACTGACTGAAGCAGAGAATAGATACAATCAAGTATAGGAAGCTACTGGTTGCTAATGATCTTCTCCAGATGTTTATTGTCTTCCAATGCTTGGGTATAGAGTGTAGTCTTGAAACCTTGACCAGCTCTTGACGTAAAGGATAACCAGGTGGGTGGGGATGCAGGGGAAGGAGAGACAATGAGGGTTGACAATCCTGAACTGTGGGAACTGGTGCCAAGTAATGTTGGTAAATCCACAGGAGGCATTTCCTCCAAAGCATGTTATCAGAGGCACCTGCCTCACGGTTTTTATGAAACGAGATCCCCCAACCAGCAATTTCGATTGTAGTTTTTTATGCTATTACAAATCATCATTTAAAAAATTGAAAAATTATTAACTAAAAGCTTTAACGAACATAAATCAATGTAAGATAATGCTGGAAACCTAAGATAAACCAATGTAGCCTTTAGTGCGTGGTACAACTTCAACAAACTTGGAGAAATATTTAATGCCCACTCCTGACAAAAAGGAAATGCCTCTACTTTCTTTCAGGTTTTGTTTTGAATCCTTCAAGGTCACCCTGAAAACGAGTTCTCCTCACTTTTCTAGTCCCCGACCTTCAAATTGGGGTTGGGAAACACAAAGTCGAGTGAGAGGAGGAACTGAAGGAAATCAGTATTCAAAGGGAGATGGTGTTGGGGAAATTGATGGGATTAAAGGCTGATAAATCCTCACGGCCCAATAATCTAAGGAAGTAGACACAAATATACTGGATACATTGGTGGTTGTCTTTCAACATTTTGTAGACTCTGGAACAGTTCCTACGGATTGGGGGTAGCTAATGTAACCTTATTATTTAAAAAAAGTGGAGAGAAAACAGGGGATTTTAGACCAGTTAGCCTGATATCAGTAGTGGGGCAAGATTTAACAGCAGAGCACTTGGAAAACGGTGACAGGGTAAGCAGAGTCAGCATGGATTGACAAAAGGGAAATCATGCTCGCCAAATCTACTGGAATTTTGAGGGTGTAACTAGGAAGGATGAACCACTGAATGTGATTTACTCGGAACTTTCAGAAGGCTTTTGATAAGGTCCCAGATAAGAGATTAGTACGTTAAATTAAAGTGCATGTGACTGGGGATAGTGTACTGACATGCATAAAGAACTGGTAAACAGGCAGAAAACAGAGTATGAATTGATGCAGAGATAGTAGGAACTGCAGATGCTGGAGAATCTGAGATAACAAGGTATAGAACTGGATGAA
>NC_063354.1:40613916-40629262 GCF_021869965.1 Rhincodon typus | reverse complement strand
GTTCATCCAGCTCTGCACCTTGTTATCTCAGTATGAATTGGTGTTTCTTTTTCCTGAGTGACAGTCAGTGATCGGCGGAGTTCTGCAGGCATCAGTGCTTGGACCTTAGCTCTTCACAATATATAATAATGACTGAAGAGAGAGAACTAAAAGTAATATCTTCAAGTTTGTAGATGAAACAAAGCTGGTTGGGAGGATGTAATGTGAGAAGGATGCAGAGTTGCTTCAGTGTGATTTGAACAAGTTCAGTGTGTAGACAAATACATGGCAGATGAAGCATAGTGTAGATAAATATGAGGTTATCCACTCTGGTAGCAAAAACAGGAAGACAGATTATTAACTGAATGGCAATAAATTGGGAAAGAGGGCGGTGTGTCAAAGTTTGTGGATGACACTAAGATGAGTGGTAGAGCACAGTGTGCAGAGGACTCTGAAAGTTTGCAGAGGGATATGGATAGTTTACATAAGTGGGTGAAGGTCTGGCAGATGGAATTCAATGTTGATAAACGTGAAGTCATCCATTTTGGTAGAAATAACAGTAAAAGGGACTAATACTTGAACAGTAAAAAATTGCAGCATGCTGCTGTCCTTGTGCATGAATCGCAGAAGGTTGGTTTGCAGGTGCAGCAGGTAATTAAGAAGGCAAATGGAATTTTGTCCTTCATTGCTAGAGGGATTGAGTTTTAAAGCAGAGAGATTATGTTACAGTTGTATAGGGTGCTGGTGAGGCCATACCTGGAGTACTGCATACAGTTTTGGTCTCCTTATTTGAGAGAGGATGTACTGGCACTGGAGGGGGTGTAGAGGAGATTTACTAGGTTAATTTCAGAATTAAGTGGGTTGGCTTATGAGTAGAGGCTGAATAGACTGGGATTATATTCATTGGAATTTAGAAGAATGAGGGGGTATCTTATAGAAATATATAAAATTGTGAAGGGAATAGATAAGATAGAAGCAGGGAGGTTGTTTCCATTGGTGGTGAAACTAGAACAAGAGGGCATAGCCGCAAAATTAGGGGGACCGGATTTAGGACTGAACTGAGGAGGAAATTCTTCACCCAAAGGGTTGTGAATCTGTGGAATTTCCTGCTCAGTGAAGTAGTTGAAGCTTCCTTATTTAATGTTTTTTGAAACTATGATAGATAATTCCTTTACTATTCAAAAAGTTAAGGGTTATGATGAGAGGGTAGGTATGTGGAACTGAAGCCATGAAAAGATCAGCCATGATCTTGTCCAATGGCGGAAGAGGCTTGAAGGGCCAGATGGCCTACTTTTGCCCCTGGTTCTTATGTATCAAGATTTGGGTGTTCTAGTGCAACAGTCACTGAAAGTAAGCACACATGTACAGCTGGCGGTGAAGAAAGTAAATGGTGTGTTGGCCTTCAATAATATGAGGATTTGAGTACAGGAGCAGGGATATCTTGCTGCAATTCTGTAGGGCCTTGGTGGAGCCCCATCTGGAGTATTACAGGGACGGCACAGTGGCATGGGGGCGGCATGGCGGCACAGTGGTTAGCATGGCTATATCATAATGCAAGGGACCCGGGTTCAATTCCAGCCTTGGGTGACAGTGTTACGAAGGGGAACAGCCGAACACCTCTGATAATTAAACTAAAACACAAGCCCTGATCTGTTATGACAGGAATAGGGGTTCCCCTCTAATAATTAGTCCTGAAACACCCAGAGAAGCGTGTCTTTCCCCCCATAATCTATTAAAAGAGTGGTTAAAAGAAAATCCCTGATTTCCACTTTACAAGTAACAAGAAACAATTTATTTATTTAACCCAACAATGAACAAATCACAAACAAACCAACAATTCCCCCTTAGACTACTAACTACTCCCAACTGGTCTAAATTCTACTGGAATACTATTTAAATAAAGGCAGGTCCCACTAATATAAACCCAAATAATAAGAAGCAATAAGTTATAACTTAATCTCTCCAAGTTTGCACAGATTGTCTTCTGGAATATTCTGTTGTCTCCGGTCTCTTCACAATGCCTTTCTTCTGCTAATTCTGCTGTAATTTCTCCTGTAAGAACTGTGAGCTAAAATACCGTGTTACCTTTGATTAATTAGATGGGCTTTCTCTGACAGCTGAATGGTACTAACTCTGGCAGGAGCGGATGGCTCTCTCTTTCAGATGCCCATTGGCTCTTTTTATCCCCCAAATGCCCTTGTCTTATATACCTTTAATGACATAATCAAATTCTTATTATATGATTGGTTTTTGGTTGCCAACAGCATCAGGTTTAAATTCAATTGGCTTTGAATTGCTGAGTTTGGCTGAGTTTAAACTATTGGCTGAATTCAAACTCATTGTCACAGCATCAAAACAAGACTGCTATTTTGCCTGCCACCTATAAGGCATTTTTGATACACTTGTTTCACTTTTTGAGGCTCTCTGTACTGCCAACTTCAGCTGCTGCTCACAGACACATTTTTAAAAAAAATTCTAAACACTGAAAAAGCACAAATCTCTTAAAGGAACCACACATTTTAGCTTCCTGCCTTCTACCTCACAATTACTCTACCCAACTTTGTAACAAGAGTCTGCATGGAGTTTGTATGTTCTCCCTGTGCCTGAGTAGGTTTCCTGCGGGTGCTCCAGTTTCCTCCCATAGTCCACAGGGATGTGCAGGCTAGGTGGGTTAGCTGTTGTAAAAACCCTGGGTGGGGTGGAGGTAGCTCGAGGTGGGATACTGTCTGGAGGGTCAGTGCAGATTCAATGGGCTGAATGGCCTTTTTCTGCACTGTAGGGATTCTATGATTCTCCTTATCTGAGGAAAGTTGTTCTGGCTATGGAGTGTAACAGAGGCTTACCACACTGATTCCAAGGATAGCAGGACTGATGTATGAAGAGAGACTGAGGAGGTTAAGGTTAAATTCATTGGAGTTTAGAAGAATGAGGGATCTTTCATATAAGTCTATGAAACTCTGACAGGGTAAACACAGGAAGGATGTTCCTGATGATCCAGCAGTCCAGAAACAGAGGTCACAGTTTAAGAAAGTGGGCAGCCATTTAGGACTTAGATGAGGTGAGAAATTTCTTCACCCAGAGAATAGTGAGGCTGTTTAATTCTCTCCCACAGAAAAAACTGACAGAAAGCCAAAGCATTGATTGTTTTCAAGGAGTTAGGTATTGTTCTTTGTGCTAAAGGGAGCAAATATAGGGAGAAAGTGGGAACAAGGTACTGAATTGGATGATCAGCCATGGTCATGTTGAATGGCAGAGTAGGCTCCAAGTTCTGAATGGCCTACTCCTGCTCCTATCTAATCCCATCAGTTTTGTTCCATTTGTGTGTAAACCACACTGTTCATTATAGACTGATTTACACCATTTTACATTTCAGTGAGACTTAATATTGGCAGAATGGGCAGAGGAAATGGGTGTAATTGGGTTGCGGTTTTACAGAATATTTCAGGTCTCTGAACAGTAATAGTATTATTAATGATGACAGAAAATTGAGAGGCATAAATAAATGGATAAACCAAAATGAAATGAAAATGGAAGAATGAGAAATATGCAATACATGAATCAATAAAAATAGAGCAAAGACTTACTTAGGAGTCGAGAGAAACATAGATTAATTATAGAGTCACAGGGTTGTACAGCAGAGAAACAGACCCTTCGGTCCAACTTGTCTGCACTGACCAGATATCCTTCTAGTCCCATTTGCCAGTATTTTGCCCACATCCCTCTAAACCCTTCCTGTTCTTGTACCCATTCAGATGCCTTTTAAATGTTGCAATTGTACTCGCCTCCACCACTTCCGCTCGCAGTTCGTTCCATACTTGTGACTGAAGAAGTTACCCCTTGGGTCCCTTTTAAATCTATGCCCTCTAGCTTTGGACTCCCCTACCCTGGGAAAACAACCTTGGCTGTTCATCTACCCATGATTTTATAAACCTCTACAAGGTCACCGTTCAGTCTCCGATGCCCAGCCTATTCAGCCTCTCCCTACAGCTCAAATTCTCCAATTCCGGCAACATCCTTGTAAATCTTTTCTGAACCCTTTGAAGTTTAACAGCATCCTTCTTGTAGAAGGGAGACCAGAATTGAATACAGTACTCTAAAAGTGGCCTAATCAATGTCCAGTATAGCCGCAAAATGACGCTCAAACGCCTATACTCAATACACTGACCGATGAAGGCAAGTGTGCCAAATGCCTTCTTCACAATTCTGTCTACTTGCGAATCCACTTTCAAGGAATTGCATCTGCACCCTTAGGTCTCTTTGTACAACAACACTCCCCAGAACCCTCCCATTAACTGTATAAGTCCTGCCTTGGTTTGCCTTACCAAAATGGAACACCTCACACTTATCTAAATTAAACCCTATATGCCATTCCTCAGCCCTTTGGCCCATCTGATCAAGATCCCGTTGTATTTTTGGATAATATTCTTCACTGTCCACGACACCACCAATTTTAGTGTCATCTGCAAACGGACTAACCATACCTCCTATATTCATATCCGAATCATTTATATAAATTATGAAAAATAGTGGACCTACCAGCGATCCTTGCGGAACATCATTGGTCACAGGCTTCCACTCCGAAAAACAACCCTCTACCACTAGCCTGTCTCCTACCTTCATGCCAATTTTGTATCCAATTGGCTAGCTCCCTCTGGATTCTACGTGATCTAACCTTACTGATGAGTCTACCATGTCGAACCTTGTCAAACACCTTGCTGAAGTCCATATAGACAATGTCTAACGCTCTACCTTCATCAATCTTCTTTGTCACCTCTTCAAAACATTCAGTCATGTTAATGAGGCACAATTTTATATGACAGCATTGAATATTTGTTAAATATACTAATTGAGCTTCTTTTTGGCTTGACTGGGTGGATGCAGAGAGGCTGTGTCCCCTTGTGGGAGAGCCTAGCATCAGTGGGCATAATCTCAGAGTAAGGAGTTGCTCATTTAAGACAAAGATGAGAATTTTTTTCTCTGTCAGAGGGAGTCAATGTGTGGAATTCTTTATCACAAAGGGCTGTCGAGACTGTGTCATTAAACATATTTAATGCAAAGACAGATAAAAATTTAAATAAGTACAGGAACCAAGGGTTGTGGGGAAAAGGTAGGAAAGTGGAGTTGAGGATCATCAGTTCAGCCATGCTCTCATTGAATGATGGAACAGACTCAAGGGGACAAATGAACTACTTCTATCACTACATCTAGTGTCATGTACACACAAGAGTACTAGAGCTGCACTCAGGTGGTAATACACTTGCTTCAGATTGAGAACGTGCTAGGTTCATTGAAATGACTTAAGCACAAAAGATAAGTTGTATTATGATGACAAGTTGGAAACTCAAAATACTACGAACTTTATCCCTTAATTCCAAAATGTGTTGTTTTAAAAGAGGATTGCTACAGAAACAATAACTGCAGGTGTAAAAAAAACTGTTTTATGGGAATGATGGCATATAACACCCACAGGCGTCAAAGAAACCTCAAACAGACTGGATTGTTAGATATAGTCTGCAAAGATAATGAGGGACTGACAACCCATCTTCAAGGCACGCCACCTCTGTGGTTTATGTTTCAAACTGAAGACATATTTTGTGTTTTTACCTTTGAGGAATATAGGACAACAGGGCTTAAAAATGTTTCAAGTCTATTGGAGTGGACTAGTGGAACTAAATGCTCTCGTGTGTACTAGCCCGCATTTGAATTTTAGAATACTGTGAAGGTCACAATCGAAAACTATCGCTAGTTACTCCTGTTAGGAGTCTGCGATAGAGAGTCTGCAGGTAAAGACTCTCTAACTCTTGAGCGCTGCAAACCAGTTAAAAAGTAAACAGTACAATAAAATTTTCTGATCCCAAATGCAGGAACTTCAATCAGATTACAAAGATAAGAATATGACTGTTCAACTATCAACTGGTCAGAATGCTGCTTCTCAACTGCAAACTTCTCCGCATCCTTGCATAGGTATGCAAGGGGCACCAGGTGGCTTATCAGTTAGAAGTCACAGCTTACAGTAACTGCTGAAGGAAAGATAAACTGGTTTTCTTAAGGCTTGTAGTGGATTGTACTAAAAGGTGGGGTGGGGAAGAGAGGGAGAGAGGGAGAGAGAGAGCGAGAGCAAGCTCCGAAGCTGTCAGAGATTTGATATCTTCTCCTTATCTTGTTCACAACTCCATCTGTTCAGCTGAGAGCATAATTATTGGCAAGCAAAAGGCTTTTGTCACTGATATCTGGTCACTAGTCCATAGGTCCAAAAACAAAGTTGCTGGAAAAGCTCAGCATGTCTGGCAGCATCTGTGAAGGAAGAAACAGAGTTAACATTTTGGATCTGGTGACCCTTCCTCAGAACTGATGGCGGCTGGGAAAACGTCAGTTCATATGCAGAAAACAGGGAGAGGGATGGGGTAGGGAGTAAATAATAGGATAGAGCCTAAAGCGAGAAGAGCAGTTGGATAGACAAAGCATTGATAACGATCAGGCTGGGAGGGTGAATAGTTGTTAATGGGGACTATTAGTGACTAACAACAGGTGGTGTGTAATGGCAGGCTGTGTAATAACAAGGCTTGGTGTGTGGGGTAGGGGACTGGGACATGGGAGAGTTTAGGCCCTAAAATTATTGAACTCGATATTGAGTCTGGAGGGCTACAGGGTCCCCAAGTGGAAAATGAAGTGTTGTTCTTCCAGCTTGCGTTGAGGTTCGCTGGAACACTGCAGCAAGCGAGAGACACAGATGTTGGCCAGGGAACAGGGTGGTGTGTTAAAGTGGCAGGCAACAGGTAGTTCAGGGTCTTTTTTGCGAGCAGAACATTGATGTTCTGCAAAGCGGTCACGCAGTCTATGCTTTGTTTCCCCAATGTAGATGAGACCACATGGTGAGCAGCGAATGCAGTAGACTAGATTGTGTGAAGTGCAGGTGAAGTGTTGCTTCACCTGGAAGGTACGTTTGGGCCCTTGGATACTGGTGAGGGAGGAGGTAAATGGCCAGATGTTACAGGCGAAGGTGCTGTAGGGCTGTGGGAGGGGCGTTGGGGGTGAAGGAAGTGTGGACCAGGGTGTCCCAGAGGGAATGGTCCCTGCGGAAGGTGGACAAGGGAGGGGAGAGGAATATGTGTCTGGTGGTGGCATCTTACTGGAGGTGGTGGAAATGGCGTCTGATAGTCTTGTGGATGTGGATGCTGGTGGGATGGTAGGTAAGGACAAGGGGAACCCTATCGCTGTTGCGGGAGGGAACAGAAGGGGTAAGGGCTGAAGTGCAGGAGATGGGTTGAACCTAGTTGAAGGCCCTGTCAACAACAGAGCTGGGGAATCCTTTGGTTGAGGAAGAAGGTGGACATTTCAGAGGCTCCCTTGTCGAAGTTGGCCTCATCCGAACATATACAATGGAGATGGAACAACTGAGAGAATGGGATGGAGTCTTTACAGGAAGTGGGGTGTGAGGATGTATAGTCCAGGTAGCTGTGGGAGTCAGTGGGTTTGTAGTCGATATTAGTGGCCAATCTATCCCCAGAAATGGAAACAGAAATGTCAAGGAAGGGAAGGGAGGAGTCAGAGATAGACCAGGTGAAAGTGTGGGCAGGGTGGAAATTGGAGGTGAAATTGATGAAGTTTTCCAATTCCGGACGAGACAGGGAAGCAGCACCGATGATATCATCGATGTATTGGAGAAAGTGTGTGGGTGGGCGCCAGAATAGGACTGGAACAAGGAATGTTCCATGTACCCCATGAAGAGACAGGCATAACTAGGGCCCATGCGGGTACCCATGGTCACCCCTCTTACTGAAGAAAATGAGAGGAGTTAAAACAGAAGTTGTTGAGGGTGAGGATGAGCTTGGCCAAGCAGAGTCCATAGGTCAATCAGCTACTCCGACCAACTAAACCTCATTCTGTTCACAACCCCCAGCTCCAGTTCATCTACTGTCACATTTAATCACTGCTTGGACAAGCAGCTCTGTAAAAAAGATGTTTACAATGAGGGTCAGGTGACTTGCTTCCAAACATGTAGCAATCCTCCAGCCATTTAAAACATATCTTTTCTCATTCCAATCCACAATTAATAATACAGAAAACTAAAAAGACTCAGTCCTTACACAGCTCATACTATGGCATATTACTGAAGGACTGCTGAACTGTCAAAGATATGATGTACAGTCATTGGCTCATTGCTATTTGTGGGAGATCGAACTGTGTGCAAAGTGGCTGCTGTTTCCCTACATTACAACAGTGACTACATGTCAAAATGTAAAGCACTTTGCAAAGTCAAAAGTTTATGAAAGTTTCATTACATAAATGAAAGTATTTTCATGCATAATCAAAATCTAAATTATTTATTCATAATTCAGTGCAGAAGCAGTTGCACCTGTTGGGGATATTACAATGATAGTTGTAATTTAACTCCCAGCAACTATTCAAGTAGCTTTGGTGAAAATAGTCTTATATTGTTGAATGTTATGCAAATCTATTTTTGCATTATAAAAATATACATGTCAATTTTTGTTGATAACACTTTTGTTAATTGCCTTGAGACATCTGAAAATGTTAGAGGCTATGTAATACAACCTTGTGTGTTAAATGGCTGTATAAACTGTTTATTGTTGTGAGGATTTTGTGATTTCCAGAAGCTACATACGAACAAACAAGAGACATTCAGCCAATTCAACCTATTCTACAAAAGAAACCTAAATATATTATAGTAGTGCAATCAAAATGTAAATCCTTAAATATAGTGACTAACAAAATCAATCACATATTTAAAATATTCCCCTTTTGCAGCATTACATTGGACACTATAAAGCAGACAATATATACATTACAGACTTATACTAATGAGGTACTCCAACTTGGCATTGATTAAAAAATTCAATATGAATATTTAGTTAGTAGCAATTTGTGAAAACTACATTACCTCAGGCAATTTTCTTAATGTATGCTTAATAAGCTATTACAAACCAAATGGATCACACTAATTAATATCGTAAATGGCACTTAAATATTATGTGGGCATTTTGGAATAATTTTAGTTGTATTTACTCACCAACAAACGCAGAATTTAGTAGAACCCATTGTTAAAATTTTATGCTGTTAATTTGTCTTAGAACTTAATTAATTTGTGGATAAACCATAACCAATGCCAGTTTTATGGCTGTAGAATGCGCATGTTACAGCACAGGAAGTTCTTAATTATTCTTATACTTTTTGCTGGTAGAATTATTTTTGGGAGCATATTATACAGTTGTACTGATCCCTGATTATCATGGTCATCAGATTAAAAATTGCCAACTGTTGGGTCAGTACTGAGATCAACTGTATATACACACTGAGATAACAAGGTGTAGAGCTGGATGAACACAGCAGGCCAAGCAGCATCAGAGTAGCAGGAAAGCTGACGTTTCGGGCCTAGACCCTTCTTCAGAAAATTTTCTTTCTTCACGCTGTAGGCCTAATCAACACCATTTGCAAGCAAATATGAAAGGAACCAATCCTGGCAGATGAGTGACTATCACACCTTCTGTATCACTTAACCTGCTAATATGTTTATGGATTTATTGTATACTCTAGAATTTTCTGAAGAAGGGTCTAGGCCCGAAACGTCAGCTTTCCTGCTCCTCTGATGCTGCTTGGCCTGCTGTATTCATCCAGCTCTACACCTTGTTATCTCCGGTTCTCTAGCACCTGCAGTACCTACTATCTCTGTATATACACACTGCCTGTGGTATTACTTTCTCAATATTGAATGGCGAGTGGCACCCTCCATTTTCTTAGGGTCAGCATCTGCATTCTCTTCCATTAGCCAATTCGACATAGGGTCATACCCCAACAAAAATCCAAATCTTTGCATAAGGATTTTAAATGTACATCTCCTTGTCCTACCATTGCTCTACATCTCAAATTACCAACAACTGAATCAAACTACGTCATCTGTTTGAACAGTTCAATTGTGTATCTTATAATTTTGTTTTCTTAAATAGCCATAATTTCAAGCTTTTCCTGATAATGAAGAACCCTAAGTGAGTGAGCTGAATGTCAGTATGATCAGGGACTTTAGGTTGAGTATTTGGTTTGGGGGTTTGGGCAGCAATGGAGTGGTTGGTGTGGATGGATTTGAGGAATTGGCTGGGTTTTGCTTGGGGTTGGTTGATTTTAGTTGAAGCAAGATTTTGGTCACTTGTTTTGGGTTGAGGAGTTGGCATGAGCTGAGGGGATTTGAAGAGTTTGCATTGAAGGGATTTTGTTTGTGGAGTTGACTTTGGCTGGGTTGAGTTCAGGGCATTTGAGTTGAGGGTGTTCGGGTCGAGAGGTAGGGTTCAGTTGGGATATTTTGTTAAGGGTTTTAATAGACGGGTTTGGGTTGATGGGTTGAATTGGGGTGGTGGCTTGATGGGCAGGTTGAATTGGAGGAGGATTGGTTTAAAGAGTAGTGTCAAGATGGGAGGGGTTATGGTTGAGTGGAATTGAATTGTGGAGATTTTCTTGGAGTTCACTTGGGGGCAGAGATTTGGGTTGTGGGGTGGAGTTGAGTAGGTTTGGGCTGAAGGGTAGGGTTGAAATGGGTGGGTTGGATTGAGTTTTGCAGAAAGGGATTTAGTGGGTGGAGCTTGGGAAGGGTTAGGTACAGCACTGGTATTGTGTTTGGATTTGGTTGAGAGGAAAGGTTGAGTTGGGATTGAGTTAGGGTTTAGGGTGGGGTGGGTTTGTAGAGATTTGGATTAACTTGTGGGGACTTGGCTTGCAGGACTGGGTTGAGTTGGGGATTTTGGTTTCAGTTAGGAGTGGTTTGCATTGAGTTGGGGGTTTGGGTAAAGGTGTGGAGTTGCTTTAGGGTGTTGGGATGATTTGGGGGTATGTTAAGGGGTGGGGTGAAATAGTATGGAGTTGCATTGAGTTATTTACGTTGAGTGGTGGGATTGATTTGGGGGGGGAATGGGTTGACGATAAACTGGGGTCATTGGGTTTGGAGTGAAGGATGGGGATGCATTGTGGTGATTCGGGCTGTGCTGAGTCAGAAGGGTTTGGACTGGAATGGAGGGTCTGATTTAAGGGGAGGCGATTGGGCTGAGCTGATGACACCGGGAGAAGTTGGGGGTTCTGGGCGGTTGGCACCCTCCTGCCACAATTACCGTGCGCTCTCACAACGGGCACCACGCGCGGTGGAAGGTTCTAGGCGCTGACTATGCTGAGAAGGTCGTTGTTGAAATACTGGACGGTGATGTCCAAGAGTACTACCCAACCACGGACGAGGGCGTCCAGCTCCGCTCGCCAAACTATCAGACACGACCGGCAAAATAATCAGTTCTCAATTAAATTACACGGTAAGTAACATCGACAGAAAGGACCTCCACACACGAAAGAGAGGCGAATAAATCTCTCCGGCTGTATACTCCTATCCTTGACCTGGGCAGGGGCCCTAGAGACCATACCCCAGACACTGAATAAATCATAAAGTCCCCACTGCGCAAACTCAGCCGGTCTGCGCCGGCGGGTGTGGCGAGACTGCGCATGCGCTTGCCTTCACTGCTCAACTTGATGTTATGGTGTCAATCTTTCCAGGGTTGTCATTCATTGAGAGGCATTTCTAGATATTTGTGGGTTTCTAAGTAACACAGTTTTGTTGTAGATACACTTTCTTCACGCTGTAGGCCTAATCAACACCATTTGCAAGCAAATATGAGAGGAACCAATCCTGACAGATGAGTGACTATCACACCTTTTGTATCACTTAACCTACTAATATGTTTATGGATTTATTGTATACTCTAGAAGCCATGGTTGAAAGGGCATTATGTGTTTAAGGGCCACTGATTGTGAATAATTATTTCCTCAATGCCTTTTTGTACAAATACAAGTGCAAGAAAGCAAATTTGGAGAGGGGCCTCCATTGAAACAATGCAGCAAATTCAAGACAAGCCTCCATAACAAGGAATCTGTCACGTGTACGAGACTGCTGAACATAAACTGCAGCTATCGAAGTACTGGCATAGAAGAAGCTATTGGGGAGCAACAAATATGAATTGTATTAAGAGTGAGTATTTTTCCTATTATACTAAGTTTCCCCATTGTTAAATTGTATAAATTCAAGGTTAAATTGAAGATTTCAAAACCTTGGCTGGCATTCCCTTCAACACAAAAATGGAGCAATAATCTGATCAAAATGTTTAAAAATGTGAAGGCTGCAAAAGAAACTAGCCCTGCTGATGGGGGAAGGGAATCAAGATTGAGGTATAGCAATCTTAAAGATAGAGCTGACCTGTGGAGGAATTAAATTAGGAAATGCTCTTTTCATGTAAAAGAATAATGGAAATCTGGAATTCTTTTCTTCCCACTTCCTCACCCACCAAAAGGCTGTGGATTCAGGTTCATTTGGAACTTTCAATGCTGAAAGTAATAGTTTTCTTTTTGTTATGTACAGGATATGGATGGGCTTGATATGGGGTTGAACAGCCATGAAAGGCTATATGGCCTATTTGGGCCTAAGTTCCAAAGTATTATTGGATGAATTGGAATCTCAATTCTCCACAGAAATTTCTCCTATTCTGTGGATTCTAACATATTTGCCTCTTAAGTTGCTCAACCTATATTCTTGTGTTTTTTTTTCTACAGACAATCTAGAACTGTCCAACACCATTGCATCAGAAGGTACTCACAAGCTGCCTCTACTATATCAGGTACTTGTACAAAGACCAAGACACCTACGAATACTGCAATTACCAGTACAACACATCAACTTTGGGCTAATATATGGCACTATAGTGTGCCATTTGATGAGCCCTAGATGTAATGCAGAACAATGCCACAAAGCTGATCCAGAGGAAGGAAATATAAATAAAGGAAATACTGAAATAAAAAACAGAAAATGCTGGAAAACCTGGAAGCGTCTTGAAAAGAGAAACAGTTTAACTTTACAGGTTCATGACCTTTCATTACAACTGTTTGGACTTGAGAGAACTGAGTGCAGTAAGTTCATAGGATGGCAGGATGGAGTGAATGAAGGGAAGCGGTGAAATCGAGTTGGCCATAGAACTGAAAACTTCAAGTGCAGGAAAGAGGCTAGTGGACGGTGTCCAGCTGGTGTGAGACTACTAGAAATGAGTGAATGTGCCCACGCTGCAGTAGGAGAAAAACCGCTAGGCAAACTGGGATATGAAAGTGACTGAAGAAGAACTCCTTGTCACGTTGAGCTTTATTCATTGAGTTGGGGGAGGAAAGGGATAAAGTGGAGTCTTTTACTAAGGATAGATCATTAAGGGTCAGAAAGGGGAAGAGTGTTGGAGGCTATCGTTAATATGTGGCAAGAAGTAACAATACAAGATGTGATTGTGTCAATGTGAAGTGAGGGGAATGACAGCTCTGAAGGGATCTTGGTAGCCATGAATTGTTGGAGCTTGCAACAGAGGAAGATAAATAGCTTTTTAAAGCATTAATGTTATGATCTTGGTTGAAAGCAGTAACTGTTTGTTTATTAAAAGAAGAAATGCAAAAATGTGAAATGCTTTTACTGAAGAAGTGAAGTCACAAAATTCTATGGTTTAAAACAAAAGGATTTTTATCTTGCCAAAGTCAAACACTAAATACTGTTTTGTGGAACCACCTATACTGAAACCCAGAATTAACATATCTTAAGCATGAATTAAGATGAAAATTGTGATTGGTTATAAGCTATAAATTATGCAGTAGATGGCAGATATAACTAAGGGCTTAAGAATTGGCTTGGCAATCCATTTAGCATATATTCCATCAATCTCAGTCAGAGTCCCTTAAAATTCTGTGTTCCTTTTGGAGGAATTTCATTACCTCTTCTTTCAGGATGCAGTGTACTCCTCTGGCAACATCAGTGCATAATTTGCCTGAGGTTTGCGGGCACAGTCTGCAGCAAAAACAGCACATGTCTGCAGCAGCTCCTCAATTCCACTTTGCTGTAATTATCTGGATGATGTAGA
This sequence comes from Rhincodon typus, assembly GCF_021869965.1. NCBI lineage: Eukaryota > Metazoa > Chordata > Chondrichthyes > Orectolobiformes > Rhincodontidae > Rhincodon > Rhincodon typus. The sequence continues at coordinate 40,615,352 of NC_063354.1, read as the reverse complement.
TCTCCTAATTATATTCAGGTATGAGGAAAAACAAACTACAGCAACAGTATATTTACCAAATCTCAGCTCCTGGATCTTGCCTCCTCCTGTGCAGACATCAAGATCGTCATCTCAGTTCCACTGGCTCATGCTCTTTTAATATAGTTTAAACCAGCTTCAATCTTTGCAGAAGTTTTGGTCTTCAATCTCGGTCTTAGCCTTCCATTCCTTTAGAAAATAGGAGGAGTCAGTTTATTTTCTTGGTTTCCATTTTTTCAATTGGTTTTGAAACTACGAGTTTCATTACATCAGGTGAAATGTAACTGAGAAACAGGAAAGCTTTGAGATAGTTGATTCTGCTGAAAAGAGACATTGATAGAGCATGCATGTGGCACTGAATATGGATCTTGGGACACTGGAACAACAGTGGTTTGAGGAATGTGCATGTCCACCCTATAATCATGGGTGGACTCAAAACGTGAGGGTGAAATTTTAGTTGCAATCCATACAGAATAAGTCTGAGCTGAAGAAGATGTAGCTCTAAAGCGATGTTTGGTAGATACCGAATCAATTAAAAGAAGGGAAATGTAAAGTAATGAAAAAGTGAACAAGGTAAAAGAGATCCCATTGAAGAAATGAATGGAACTTCTTTTAATGTGGGCATTCCTGGAAGAAATGTTGTGCTGAATTAAGCAATAACAGAAAAGCAAAATGCTGGAGGTGAAATTTGAAATTAAATCACGAACTGCCGTTCTGGCAGCATCTGTGGACCGAGAAACACATTTAACTTTTTTGAGAGCAAGTGAATGAATGTGGTCCTTTTTAAGGATGTATAAAATACTAAATGGAGTACTGTAGATTAGTCGTAGGGCACTGTTTCAAGTTAAATCATCAGTCGGATTTAATGCGCCCCTGCCCCATGAGTTTGAAGGTGATCTGCTGTCATTTCACAGGGAATGATAGAGGTGAAGGTAGCCTGCTTGCTGTTGAGTCTGTTGGGGCCTCAAATGAATGCTTTGTCATGCCCATGCTGCTAATTTGTTTGTTTCAATGGATGCAGCTTTTACCTGTGGCCAGGGAGGCCCATGCCAAGTGGGTAACCCATCATCTTTTGATGGATATGCTGGTGTTCAGCAAGAAGGGGACATCCCTCTAATTGGCCCCTCAAACCTGGACCCCATTGCCCTTCAGCCTGTCGCTAGGACCTGCCAATCAAATCTTGCCAGTAACCTCTTGTTCAGGAACTGACGTACTCCCAATAATGGCAACCACTCGAATCTGGCACCTCTGGGACTACAGGGCTGCCAGCCAATTAGAGACAACAAGGTGCAGAGCTGGATGAACACAGCAGGCGAAGCAGCATCATAGGAGCAGAAAGGCTGACGTTTCGGGCCTAGACCCTTCATCAGAAAGGGTCTAGGCCCAAAATGTCAGCTTTTCTGCTCCTATGATGCTGC
>NC_063354.1:40576719-40613516 GCF_021869965.1 Rhincodon typus | reverse complement strand
AAGGGTCTAGGCCCGAAACGTCAGCCTTTCTGCTCCTATGATGCTGCTTCACCTGCTGTGTTCATCCAGCTCTGCACCTTGTTGTCTCGGATTCTCCAGCATCTGCAGTTCCTTGTATCTCTGCCAGCCAATTAGATTTCTTTCAGTAGCTGTCTAAGATGGGACTTCCACCAAGATGGATGTAGAATTCTAAAACTTGGCCAGTGATTGTCTCCCTGATTGTAAAATAGCTGCAGGCCCATTGGCTTTTCTATTGATAGGTTCTTGGCCAAGTTTTTAGATGAATTTGGTGGAGGGGGATACTGGATGCTCTATAAAGTTCAGTGCAATGTTTCTGTGGCAAGAGGACAGATGTACAAGTTGGTAAATTACAGATGTTCAGAACTGAGGTAAAGAAGTACTGCACCACCAGGATGATTATCCTGTCAACGTTGTGATGTTATGAGCATATATAATTCTTCAAAAGGTGGCTGGATTTTGAGAATGGATACCATCAGTTGTCATGGAAGAATTGTTGGACTAATCTTTGTGATTTTATTTTTGTGTGTGAAACACTGGTTTAAAATAATTACTGACTGCAGAAAAGAAAAAATATCTTCATTGGGTGATATCTTTTAGGAGGCTAATGAAGAGTTGAAACCAAATAAAGGAAGTGATATGTTGCACTGAAATCAGTGGGACTGTTTTCAAACTGAGAGTCATGAAGAAGCTTTATCCAGGATGTAACAGACCTGATATATCTGTAGCATTGACAAAAAGCAGGATACCTTTATCTTTGATGCCCCATAATGTGCTAGAGCATTGTTGTCTGCTAAACACTACTTGAGGCTGTGCAACAGCTTGGAAGCTGCACTGCAGCGTGGTTGCATTGATATACTGCATATTCTTGGCTGTGTGGCGACTACACAAGATACTTGAAGGAACTGTGAGTTTAGAGAAACAATAGAGTTTTAACAGGAACATCGATAGTTTCAGCCAAGTGACTGTTGTGGAAATTTCCATAATTCAAGTACTAACAAGGATGCTGCATAATACTGTGAATTGGAGCAGGATTTGACATTTAAGACCACCTGTCTTGGAGATAAGTATAGCCAATCATAGCAATTTCTCACAAGCTTATTGGTGCATTCTCGAAAATTGTGACTGTAATAATAGATTCCTATGGGCATCTGTTAAAATTTCAGTTAGGTTCCTTTAGACAATTCTGCCCTGCAGAAAACAGGCAGAAGGTTAGTGTGCTGGTACTACAAATAATCAGGAAAGCAAATAGAATGTTATGTTTTATTGCAAGGGGAATTAAATGCAAGAGTAGGGAGATCAGACTTCACTTATACAGCGTGTTGGTGAGACCACATCAGGAGTACTGTACAGGCACTTCTGCTATAACGTGTGTTTTGTTAATGTGATGAATAGTGGATGCCGTTTGGATAACGTGAACTTCCTACGGGACGGTATAGTGATTTTTCTGCAATGATTTCCCCTATAACGCAATTTTTGTTCACCATTTTCTATAGCGCCAGGTCACACAACTATCGCATTATAGGAGAAATACCTGTATACAGCACTGCACCCCGTACATATGGAAGGATGGTAATGCATTGGAAACAGTTCAGAGAAGGTTTACTCAATTGATACCTGGAATAAGTGGATTGTTTTATGAGAAGGCGAAACAGGGTTAAGCCTGTATCCTTTGGAATTTAGAAGCATGTGGGACCCTGAGGGGACTAGACTGGGTGGATACCAAAAGAATGTTTCCTCTTGTGGGAGAATCTACAGTTAGGGGTCATAGCTTAAAACAAGGGGTTGCCGATAAGACAGAGATGAGGAAACCACTTTTTCTCTCTCCAAAGGTTGTGTGTCTTCTCTGCCTCAAAAGGCAGTGGATGCAGAAACTTTGAATATTTTTAAGGCAGAGGTAGATTCTTGATTAGCAAAAGGATGAATGATTATCAGAAATATATAGGAATGTAAAGTTGAGATTAAATTCAAATCAGCCATGATCCTATTGAATGGCAGAGCAGGCTTAAAGAGCCAACTGGCCTACTCTTGTTCCTTGTTCATAAAACTGATTTATATAGGTTGAAGTATAGAGCTTTGTGTGCAATACTGTGCATTCCAAGATAAGAACTTGAAAAGTAAAGTAAACATTAAATATGAACAAAAATTGCATAAGTTCAAATTAGATAAAACTGGAGTTTCTCATTTTAGGCACTCCCGTGGATTCCTGCTTCTAGTCTAATTTGATGGGTTTTTGATATGGCTGATAAGTCCAATGCACAATTTGCAATATGCACGTTGAGCATTTGTTGCTTGAACATTCAGTTAGATGAATTATTTTGAAGTTTTTTCACTCTCTTTGTTGCCTTGGCTTTGCCTCTGCATTTTACTGATTAAGTCTGTTTGATGCCATTCCGAATGAACCTCCTTCTATTTTGGTCAGTCATCATGTGTTGATGGAAATAATTGATCCGGAAAGAGACATTTCAAGTACATGTCCAAATCATTTTGGTGAAGTGGCTTTGAGTGATTAGTGTTTCAAGACTGTACACTCTCACTGGTTTTAAAATGACCCGTTTATCTCTGCTACAGGTGAGATATACTGGGCAAAAACTGGGGCTCTAATTAATCAGAATGTTGCAGAATCAACTCGTGAAGAGTAAGCACTCCGTTTAATATTTAAACTAAACAAGTCCTGAGACATGGAAAGCAAATTTACCTGAGTACTGTACACTAGCAAATGCTGTGTCTCTTCAAGTCTTTTAAAATGTCCACTCTGCCTAATCTTCTGCATCAGATATACCTCCGGCTCCAAAGTAAAAATTAGCTTGTATAGCCAAGAAATGGGTCATCGTAGAATGGAGCACTCCAGATTTCAACTTGTCATAAAGAAAATCATCTTTCGTAAGCATATACATTTTTAGCATATTTTCCTTGGAAAGGTTTATTTGAGTTCTTCAAAAACTCAATCATAAACATTTCAAGTGCTTCTCCCAGCACCTTATTCAGAATGGCACCAATTGAGTCACCGGGACTGATGTAAAGACCATGTGAAACAGCATGAACCAACAAGGTGCAATGATGTGGTGAGGAAGCCAAACATCATCAAATTGGAATTGGAAGCATAACTTATTTAATCTAGTCCCAAATACCGCATACTTTTAAAATGAATTTTTCCATATTGTTGGGTAGATGTCAATATTGTAGCTGTATTGGAACAGCTTGGCTAAGGGTGTGGCAAGTTCTGGAGAATAAGACTTCAGTACTGTTGCCAGAATATTGTCAGGGCCCACCGCCTTTGCAATATCCAGCATCTCCAACTGTTTCTTGGTATCATGTGGAATGAATCAGATTGGCTAAAGACTGGCAGCTGTGATGCTGGAGACCACTGGAGGAGGCTGAGATCAATCATCCACTTGGATCTTCTGGCTGAAGGTTGTAGTGAATGCTTCAGTCATATCTTTTTCGTTGATGTGTTGGGCTGTTCTATTATTGAGGATGAGGATATTTGAGGAGCCTCTTTCTCCTTTGGGTTGCTTAAATGTCTATCAACATTCTCAACAGGATGTGGCAGAACTGCAGAGTTTAGATCTGGTCTGTTGGTTGCGGTGTCACTTCGCTCTGTCTATCACTTGCTGCTTATGCTGTTTGGCATGCAAGTAGTCTTTTTTTTTTGGTGGCTTCACTAGGTTGATACCTTATGTAGGAATGTCTGGTACTGCTCCTGGGATGCCCTGCTGAACTTTCCATTGAGAGGTTGATTCTCCTGACTTGATGGTAATGGATGAGTGGGGGTATGTTGGGTCATTAGGTTGCAGATTATATTGGAGTACAATTCTTCAGTTGTTGATGGCCCACAGCGCCTGATGGAATGCCTAGTCTTGAGCTGTTAGATCTGTTCAAAGTGCCAGGTCTAGGAAGTGCCAGCTAAAACTGAGAATTAATTACATTTACTTTCATGTCTTTCATAAGCATATTTATTTAACAAAAGTGACAAAAATTAATAATACGATGAAATCAAAATACTGTAGATGCAGAAAATGATGGGTAAGTTCAGCACGTGGGCAACATCTATGAAGAGAGGGACAGAAATAATGACTAAAATTTTATGCTTAGAAAGGCTGCCCACCAGGACAAAAGCAGGGGCTGTTCATAATGAGATGGCCTTGTTAGGTGTATAATGCTATTTTTTTGGTGCAGTGTCACACTGAAGATCACAATGATAAACCCACCAATGATGGCCATTGCCACCTACAGACCCCTCCAGGGACCATGAAGTGGGCAGAAAATAAGGAACTACCATCCATTTTGGAATCCACTAGGAGACTGCCTCATGACCTGGTAGTGTCTCTTTGTGATGGGGACTTGTCTCAACACTGATAAAATGTCAGCGAGGAAGAGTAGGGGGTTAAAGTCCCCATCAATTGGCAACTTTTAAATATATTGGCTGGCTATCTCCTGTTGGCACCCACTTCTGGGAATGTCCCTGAATGCAGGAAGATGTTGGGTTTCCCTCTGAAGCCTTTCAATACCATTACAAACCCTTGTTCTCCCAGCCTGTCTCTGGGTGATCTGGTAAAATTCAGCCCAATCCTTTAGTTCAACAGCCTCTCATCAGCGAGGTTGCACTTTTGCAGGAAGATATATTGCTTAACTCTTAAGAATCACAACAGTCACGAGGAGATGGTGGTGTATTTGTAATGTTACTGGACTAGTAATCCATTCACTTGGTAATGCTTTCGGGTCATTGACAACAACCTATGGAATTAAAATTCAGTTACTGTATCTGGAATTTAAAGCTAGTAATGGTGACTATAAAATCATTGATTTTTGTAAAACTCCATGTGGTTCACCAAGTTTAGGAAAGGAAATCTGTCCTCCTTACCCAGTCTATTCAAGAGCATGTAGGGGTGTGCAACAAATACTGACCAATGCCAGTAATGCTTACATTCCATGAAAAGCATAAAAAGTTTGTTTCTCTTTGAAATCCTTGTTGCTGTCAGAATCTATTCTCATCTAAACCTCTTAGAAAAATCTGAGAGAAATTTCTATGTTTCAAGTGTTTCAAACTGACACATTCCAGCTTCCAACAATCTCCTAGTTGAATCTATGATTTAAAGAGAGAAGCTTAACTTTTGATCCTTGGCAGTTGCTTAGCCTTTGAATGTTGAATATCTGACTATATAACTTTAAAGCAAAAGCTATTAGTGACATTCAGACTGAAGCAATCACAGTATTATTTTGGTTTGAGTGGTTCCACAATCCAGCCTTGGGATAAGAATCTGAACTGTTGTTGATTTTAAGCTGCTTATATACTGTGTTGAGATTGCAAGATACAATTACCACACGCAAACTTGACAAAAGATTCTTCTCTGAGGTTTTGGAGTAAATTTGTAGCTCCGGTTGTGGATGTTGAGGTTGGTTTGCTTGCCGAGCTGGTTCGTTGTTGTTCCGCAGACGTTTCGTTACCCATCAGTGCAGCCTCCGATTAAAGTGCTGTTTTCCCGCCTGGTTTTTAAACTCTGGAGTCCGTTGAGCTGGATTACCTCCCTTCCAGTTTTCCTTTGCAATGGAGTGTATATGGGGTCGAGTTCTATGTGTTTGTTGATGGCTTTCTTCATGGACTACCAAGCTTCTAGGAACTCCCATGCCTGTCTCTGCTTTGCTTGCCCCAGGATCTTGGTGTTGGAACCTCAAAAGATACTTCATAATTGTCAATTGTTTTGAATATTGTACTTCTCATATCAATATCTAGTGATTTAATTACTTTTGCTGATGTGCTAGTTATGAATTTGCGTAACACATATCTTACTATTTCAATCAGCTATTAACCAATCTGAAATAAACAGACTTTTCCAATGCGTATCAAGACCCTGATTTATGTTTGAAGCCCTCCCAAGTTGTCGGCATGGTTGTTGAGGTTGGTTGGCTCGCCGAGCTGGTTCGTTGTTGTTCCGCAGATGTTTCGTTACCCTGCTGAGTAACCTCATCAGTGCAGCCTCTGAAGCTCACTCATCTCTATCCACATGGACAAGGAGAACCACCAATTCAATTGGGACAAGCAAAGCAGAGACAGGCATGGGAGTTCCTAGAAGCCTGGTACTCAAAGAAAGCCATCAACAAACACATAGAACTTGACCCCATATACACTCCACTACAAAGGATAACCAGAAGTGAAGTAATCCAGCACAACGGACCCCAGAGTTTAAAAACCAGGCGGGAAGACACAACGGCGCTTCATTGGAGGCTGCACTGATGATGTTGCCCAGCAGGGTAATGAAACGTCTGCAGAACGACAACGAACCAGCTCGGTAAGCCAACCAACCTCAACATCCACATTCCGAGCTACAAATCTACTCCAAAACATTAGATTGTCAGCATGGTTGCTGATGCATCCTTCTGAGAGGTGGCCTCCCAATTGTTTTGCTGTTGTTGACAAATTCATGCCGTGTTTTTTTGCTGCATACCATTCATGCATTCTAATGCAACTGTGTCCTATGACTCGGCAGTTCTTGAAATATTATATTTACGACTTTCCCGATTTGTTGACTTACTTTTGCCATTTCTCTCCTTGAACGGGGAGAAGGTATGATGTAAATAATAAGGCTTGAAAATTGCTACTGCCCCAATCCATGCGATATGACGATGAAGTTGTATTAGCAAGGACAAGAAATGATCATTACATTTTCTGATAATTGTCAAGTTTAACAGGGTGGCCTGGGGCATTACCTAAGATAAACAATATGCTGAAATTGATAGAACACAGCAGGCCAAGCAGCATCAGAGGAGCAGGAAAGCTGACGTTTCGGGCCTAGACCCTTTTTCAGAAATGGGGGAGGGGAAGGGGGTTCTGAAATAAATAGGGAGAGAGGGGGAGGCGGATAGAAGTTGGATAAAGGAGAGGAGACAGACAGGCCAAAGAGGCGGGGATGGAGCCAGTAAAGGTGAGTGTAGGTGGGGAGTTAGGGAGGGGATAGGTCGGTCCAGGGAGGACGGACAGGTCAAGGGGGCGGGATGAGGTTAGTAGGTAGGAGATGGGGGTGGGGCTTGAGGTGGGAGGAGGGGATAGGTGGGAGGAAGGACAGGTTAGGGAGGGGGGGACAAGCTGGGCTGGTTTTGGGATGCTGTCTGTCTCCTCTCCACCTATCTTCTCCTTTTATCCATCTTCCATCTGCCTCCCCCTCTCTCCCTATTTATTTCAGAACCCCCTTCCCCCTCCCCCATTTCTGAAGAAGGGCCTAGGCCCGAAACATCAGCTTTCCTGCTCCTCTGATGCTGCTTGGCCTGCTGTGTTCATTTAGCTCTACACCTTGTTATCTCAGATTCTCCAGCATCTGCAGTTCCTACTATCTGCTGAAATTGATATTTTCTTCGGCATAATATTCTTTCCAAGTAGATATGGCATTTAGGGAAAAGCATTCTTGAAAAATTGTCCCATTCATTCAGGGTTTTTTATTTCATAGCCAAATTACATGCACATGTTCTTTTGGAATAACCTTTCAAAACCTCCTGAGTGGTACACCACAAAGGACTTTAAACTTGAAATATCTTGCAGTGTTCCCACCTTTAGTTACGTTGTGTTCCTTTGGGTGTAATATCTGGTGGAAATATGTTGTTTGTGACTTACACTTGGCATCTGAGAAGCATAGATAAGTTACGTTTACCCTCATTGGAGCGATCAGTAATCACAAGGCATAGATTTAAGATACAGAGCAGGAGGTTTAGAAGGGATTTAAAGAAGAATTATTTTCACCCAGAAGTAAATCACAACATTTAAGAAATATAAGAGATGATTACTGGAAGTGTCATAGCATACAAGACTGCAAGCTGTGTTGGAAAATGGAACTAGAGTAGGTGGGTACTTGATGACTAGCATGGACATGATGGGCAAAAGGGCTTCTTTCCACGCTGTGAAATTATGACTTCCAATATATTTCTGTCCCCATCAACGTCAAATGTTTGCTTCAGTGAATAGCCACTTTTTTCCATCGTTTTTCAGGAAAGGAATTTTTCAGTGACTATACAATGAAACTAGCCACTTTAACGATCACCTTTTAATGATATGCAAATAACAATGCCTCTTAAAATGTTCGCAACAACTATGACTAGCAGTAGAACTTCCCAAATGTGAATTGTCTTCCTGATCATTGTTTCAGTGGAAAGCCAAGCTTTTAGCGTTCACTTTGCACACCCATCACATTTAAGAGACATATATATTGTATTGAGTTTGGTCTTTCAGCGAAACGGTTTTTTCACATGATACTACTGTTCATTTGACTTGTCTTGATTGCATGTAAAGTGTGTCACCCTTGGTGGACTTTCTTTTATTTTGTCAACTTTACTATGGATTGTTCTTGCTGTAGTAGGAGGCAGCCCAAGGGGTCTCCTGATGTTAACTGCTCCAGCATCAAAACACCTTTTAATCTTTAATTTAATGTCCAAAGTATTTCTTGCTTTTTTTTTAAACCACCAGACTCACTACCATCAATTATTGGGCATATTTAACTTGCATTGACAAGGGATTGAATTATTAAATCAAAATATATTGTTATTGAAGTTAAAATGGTGCCTCTATATCCATATGTCAAAAGCAGGTCACTTATCCAAAAGTAGTTTGCTATGACCCACTGGCAAACAATGTAATAGCAAATGTCACGACATTAAAAGGATCTATTTTTCTTACTGTGTTAGTGACATTATTACAAAATAAATTTGATCAAATTGAGGTTAAGTGAGGAATTACAGCACTCTCAGCCTTTCTAGCTCCTCCACCTTACTTATTTTATTCACCGGGCTGACAAACTTTTCATTTATCTTGACTTTGACGAAGTCCCCTTTCTTGATAAATTCTCATTTAATAATTCAACTATGCCTTAATTCCACGAGTAGATCTCTGCCTTGGTCCCTAATTGTCTCCAATAGTATGTAGAACAGTACAGCTTTGGAACAGGCCCTTCACCTCACCACGTGTGCACTGTCTATGATGCCATTCTAAACTAATCTCGTCTACCTGCGCATGATCTGTATCCCTCAATTCCTTGCCTGTTCACGTGTCTGTCTAATTGTCTCTTAAATGTTGCTATTGTATCTTATTTACCACCTCCCCAGGCAGCACATTCCAGAAACCTACTAGCTTCTGTGTTTCTTCAAAAAAAACTTGCCTCACACATCTCCTTTAAACTTCCCCCTCGCACCTTAAACCTATGTCCCTTGGTATCTGACATTTCCACTCTGGGAAAAAGACTCCAATTATTCACCCTATCCGTGCCTCTCAGAATTTTATATATTTCTATCAGTTCGTCTCTCAGCCTCCAATGCTGTAATGAAAACAACCCAAGTCTGTCCAACCTCTATAGTTAATACACTCTGATCCAGGCAACATCCTGGGAAAGCTCTTTTTCACCCTTTCAAATCCTCAATGTTCTTCCTATAGTGTGGTGACCAGACATGCACACAATTCACCAAGTGTGGCCTAATTAAAGAGCTGCAACATGACTGATCAACTTTTATACTCAAATGCCTTTACCGAAAAAGACAAGCATATCGTATGCCTCTTTACCATCTTATCCACTTGAGTTGCCACTTCCAGGGAACTGCAGACTTGCAATCCAAGATCCACTGTATATCAATACTCAAGGTTTCCACCATTTATTCTATCCTTCCCTTTTGTATTTGACCCCTCAAAATGCATCACCTCTTAAGTGTTGATATCATATCTGCTTTACCAGATTGTTTGTCTGAATTAAACTCGACCTGCTTTTTCTCCGCTCAGCTTTCCAATTGATCTATATCCTGCTTTATGTTTTGACAACCTTGCTCACTATCTATAACTTCACCAATTTTGGTGTAATCTGCAAACTTACTAATTAGCCCACCCACATTTTCATCCATAACATTTATTTATGTGACAAACAACAGAGGTCCCTGTACTGATCCTTGTGGAACACCACTGGTTGCAGACCTTCAGTTAGAAAAACTTCTGTGATCAAGCCAATTTTTGTATACAATTTACTGACTCACTGTGGATCCCATGTGACTTAATCTTCTGGACCAGCCTACATGAGGGACCTTGTCAAATGCTTTAGTAAGGTCCACATAGACTACATCCACTGCCCTACCATCAAACATCTTTGTCACTTCCTCAAAAAACTCAATCAAAATTGTGAGACAAGACCTCCTCCACATAAAGCCATCCTATCCTAATATGTCCACTCTTTTCCAAATGCAAGTGAAATGTTCTGACATTTTACTGTCATTATAACTGTAGAAGACCTTTGGTTTTTGTTCATGTATTGTCTCTCTGCCTCTGCCTCTGTTTTCGTATTCAACTAGATTCTTCTTTGTATTATCAAGCTGACATTTGTCATACGCCCCTTTTTGTACTTTAACTTAGTTTTTCAGTCTTTTGATATCCAGGGAACTCAGGCTTCGTTTGCCCTGTTTTTCCCTTTGAGTGGAATATGTTGAGACTATACTGAACCATCTCTTTTTATAGGCCTCCTGTTTGTCCATTGCATTTCTGCCTGCCAGTCTTTGACTGTAACTTACCTGAGCTAGATCCCTCTTCAGTTTGCTGAAATTAGCCTTTTCCTGGTTAAGTATTTTCCTCCTGTGGGGAAGGAGTGGGAGAATGGTACTAACTGGTAGCCCAAAGAGTTGACATAGGCACAATAGTTGAATGTATTCTATGGTCAGTAATTGTATAAGCAAGAAATTCACTGCAAATTGGTTAAAAAAGATTGCTTGTAAAATTACGTTCCACAGTTTTATAACAACTGTCCATGATAGGACTGCTGAATGCTTCTGAGGGTCTACTACTGAGAAAAGTCATCTAAAATTAGGGGAAGGAATTTTAGTTCCCTGTTGCCGTCAGTGGATGCAGATACAGATCTCAAGAACTAAGTTAACCCCCTTGGATTTAATTTGCCTCACACAATGGTGACTGGTAAAAAATAAACTGTAAAAGTGTGTGATGGATCCAAAGACGACTCTTTGCACAGAGTCTGTGTTTCTTTACTGCTGCAAAATGACACAGATCTGGCTGTGTGACTTAGATCAGCTACCCCCCTATTATTTTAAGCACATATCAGTTAAGTTTATGTTGTAATAACACTTGAGACAATTACATATGCAGATCGTGGATAATATTTTACATTGTCATAGTCCAGAAAGAGCTCATTATTAAATGATACCAGTTGTGTATTCACAGGTTCTACGGATGAAGCTGTTTTGCGGTACAAGTACATCGGACTGAAAATGGTTGATCTGTACTCCACAACAGTGCCTGTTAAGTTCAGGGGACAAGGACTTGGCATGCAACTGGCACAGGTATTGAATATCCCCCTGATGTGTTTTGATTTTTAAAGAAAATATACAATAATTTACATTTTTGGTGTGATCAAGTACGAGGAGCCAACATCTTGGGTCAGCTGTGGCCTAGTGGTAGCACTTTCACCTCTGAATCAGAAGAGTTCAAGTCCCATCCAGAGACTTAAGCAGCCCTGTTTCTCCAGGAGTGTTGCACTGTTGGAGGTGCCATCTTTAAAATGAATGTAGGACTAGGAATAAACCATGTAGCCCCTTGAATGTATGGTGTTTTTCAGTTAGATCATTACTGCTTTGAGACCAAATTCCATAAACCCACCTTAGTCCCATATCTCCTCATACCTGTGAATAACAAAAATCTGTGAATCATGGTTTAAAATTTGCTATTTATCTAGCATCAGTTGCTATTTGTAGAAAAATATCCACATTTTCCCCATCCTTTAAAACAGAAGTTTTTTTCCTAATTTCTGACTGAAAGATTTGGCTTTTGGCTTTTAGACTATGCTTCCTAGTCCTGGACTTCCCTTTGTTGTCTCTAGGACTCCCTTTCTAACAGCATTTGTGGATGTACATACATCTTAAGGACAGCAGCTCCCTACCACTTTATCAAGGGCAATTAGTAATGGGCAATAAACTCTGGCTTAGCCAACAACACCAACATCCCATGAATGAAAAAACCTCCACACCAATAAAAGTTGTTTTCCTTTAGAACATAGAACAGTACAGGCCCTTCGGCCCACGATGTTGTGCTGAACTTTTACCCTAATCCTAACTTCTATCTAACCTCCACCTCCACCTCTACCTTTATACTATCATCCATATGCCTATCTAATAGCCGCTTAAATGCCCCAATGAGGCTGACTCCACTACCCTCTCCGGCAATGCATTCCAAGCCCCTACCACTCTGTGTAAAGAACCTACCTCTGACATCTCCCCTATATCTACCTCCACTCACTGTAAAACTATGCCCCCTCGTAATAGCTAACTTTACCCTAGGAAAAAGTCTCTGGCTGTCCACTTTATCTATACCTCTGACCATTTTGTACACCTCTATCAAGTCACCTCTCATCCTTCATCGTTGTAAAGAGAAAAGCCCTAGCTCTCAACCTTTCCTCGTAAGACCTTCCTTCCATTCCAGGCAACATCCTCTGCACCTTTTCCAACGCTTCCACATCTTTCCTGTAGCGAGGCGACCAGAACTGGACACAATACTCCAGGTGTGGCCGAACCAGAGTTTTGTATAGCTGGAGCATAACTTCATGACTCTCGAACTCAATCCCTCTATTAATGAAAACTAACACACCATACGCCTTCTTAACAACTCTATCCACCTGGGTGGCAGCTTTCAGGGAACTGTGGACATGAACCCCAAGATCCCTCAGCTCCTCCACACTGCCAAGAATCTTTCCGTTAACCCTGTATTCTGCTTTCAAGTTTGTCCTTCCAAAATGAATCACCTCTCACTTTTCGGGGTTAAACTCTATCTGCCACTTCTCAGCCCAGCTCCGCATCCTATCAATGTCCCTTTTTGTAACCTAGAACAGCCCTCCGCACTATCCACAACTCAACCCACCTTCATATTGTCCGCAAACTTACTAATCCACCCTTCCACTCCTACATCCAAATCATTTACAAAAATCACAAATAGAAGAGGACCCAGAACAGATCCTTGTGGTACACCACTTGTAACTGAGCACCAAGTTGAATATTTTCCGTCCACTACCACCCTTTGTCTTCTAAGGGTCAGCCAATTTGTTCCACTAAATATCTTGTAAACTTTGATAAATTCCCCTTAACCTTCTAAATTCCAAAGAAGATCTCTCTTGATTGTTTAAATTCCTGTTGTAATTTCACACTTAGTGTCCAGGTTTAAATTTGGTAAATTTACTTTACATGTCTTTCTTCTTTATACAGCTGTAGCATGAGTTTTAGCCCAATGTTATCTACTCCTCCAGATTTGAAGGCCAATGATTCTGCATTCTATTCATGTTTTGAATTATTTTCTGTACCTGTTTATGACATGGTAATGGTTAATATACCTGAACCGCACAAGTTTCTTTGGATCTCCACTCTTGTAGCTTTACAGCATTTAAAAAGTGCCCTGTTCTAATTTTAGGTCCAAAAGGATGATGTCACCTTTGCCCACATTAAAATTCAATTGTTACAGTTTTGCTCATTTACTTAATTGAACAATATCTCTTTTGTAATTTAGTGCTTCATCTATGCTGCTTACATTCCCACCTATCTTTGTTTCATCTGCAAATTTTGATATGTGACTTTCTATCCCATCTTCTGCCTTGTTATTAAAGTGATTAGTTGAGGTTTCAACAAAGATTATTGAGTCATCACTGCCATTTAAAGTGCCTGCTCATTATTCCTGTGCTTTGCCTCCTCCTTTATGCTCAGCAAGCTCTTTAACCATGCCAATAATTTCCCTTTTCTATGGGCTTTAAGTTTATTTAACAATTTCTTGTGAAATACTTCATGAAATGTCATTTGAAGTCCATATAAGGAACATCTATAGATGTTCCCTTGTACACTTTCTAAATTGCCTTTTGAAAAAATTGAATCCAGTTTGTCTTTCCATTTACAAATCCATGTGTGCTCTCTCTGATCAGTTTAAAAACTTTTAATGCTGCCCAGTTAGTCTATCCTTTATTGTCGACTCTATCTATACAAACAATTGATGTTGGGGTAATTGGTCTATAAGGAATTGCTTGGTGGTACAGAATTTGAACGTGGCCAAAAAGAGACAAAAGCTGAAGCTTTCTATCTTGCAGTCAATACAACTAGGACATAAGAAACAAACTTGTGTCCCCTTTATCAATTTTATACTGCAAGAGATGAGGGTGCTGATTGGATGGGCTATCAATGGCATGGAGATGCACTAAGAACAATTAACTATCAATCTTAATTTGCCGACCAGGCAGCTTAGATTCTGATTGGTCAGGTTGCTGCCCTGCAGATAGAGCTGAGATTGGCTATCTCCAGGACCCCTTTTTATGTAAAAGGTGCAGTGTTTGTGCAAATACATTTTGTGTACATAAAACCTGGGTGTTGTGTGTGTGTGTGTGTGTGTGTGTGTGTGTGTGTGTGTGTGTGTGTGATGATCTTAAATTGATTTCCACTGTGAATCTGACCACAGTCTGGGTGATTTAATAAATGGCTTCCAATAGCAGAATGATATCTAATGGTGGATATATTTTTGAGCCTTGCAACCATAGACTATTGGAACACAGTCAGAATGTTGATCACTTTGAATGGTCAAATGAGATTTGTTGTTTGATATGGTCCAGCAGTCATTGCGATGTACAGCCTGAACACCTTGCATCACAGCAGCCCTGAAACTAATATATTCCTCAATTGTGTGGTAAAGTATCTTTTTGGCTTAATGGCAACATTCTTTTAGTTGAGAAAACCATGCGTAGGTTTTTTTGCATAGTAGCAGTATGAGACAGCTAGCTTCACATGTTGTTGAAATTTTTGAAACCTTTCAGCATAGTCTGAACGAGACCGGGTATCACTCGGGGCCAAAAATGGTGGACATACGCTTTTTCATAAGTTTTTGCGATATACGAGTGATAACTTCCTCAGCATATTTGTTATCGTGCATGATAGTTTTGAAGTGCCCTATCTTAGCATTAAACTTGCATGATGAACAGGTGGCTAGGGCCCTATTCGTGAGGTTGCCAATAAGATTGACTTTTTAGCACATTGGACTGTAGGAATTCTGAAACTGATGAGTGAACATAGGCTTTCAGTAGATGGTAGTTAAGAACCCATTGGCTGACTTCTTATTGGCAGCCTTGTGAATTGGACCCTAGTTTTGATGAGTGCAAGATGAAAAGTTTCAATTTCTCCTCTTAGCAATGATCTATAATCCTCGGTTTCTCTACTGCCTTTCCTACAGAGTGGATGATGTGCTCTGAAAGAATGGTTTCCGAGCATGAGCATGAGCATTTTGGAAGATTATCATTAGGGAATCTGTAATGTTGATACCAATATCCTTTTAAAAACCCGAGATGGAAATGATCTGTCTGGGATTGTCACTCTTTGTGCCATTATTTCTTTATTACTGCTAGGTTTCTTACATTAAAAACTGAATTTGTATGGGTGGAAATTAGAAATAATAAGGGTCAGAAAATGCTGATAGGTTTGGTTTCTTGTTCCCTAATAGCAGTTATACTGTTATACTGACAAACTATCAGGTAGTAAATAATAGGAACCTATAATAAAGGCAGTGTAATAATCTTTGAGTCTTAATCTTCTTACACTTTGGATACAGAAGCAGGCTGAGTAGGATGATAAAATGGGAAAGGGGGCCACATGGATACATTATGAGGAAGATAGGGTGGGTAAGGCGGCATAATGTAGCTAGGGTAACAGGGTGGTTGGTGGTGAGGTCAAGTCAGATTGGGAAGGTTAGTTGGAGAATGCTGCAGTTTCAGAGGTGGGACATGGTTTTGGTCAGAGGGCCAGAAGGTGTTGGAAGGCAGGGGTTGGAGGTCTGGGAGCTTTGGATTTTTGGGGGTGGATGAAAGGGTTGTGATGGAGGGAGTTGGAGTGTCAAACGATTGAGGATTCAGAGAATTGAGGATTGGGGTCTTGAGGGTCCGGGTAAGTGGGGTTGGGGGGTTGGTTGTGGGTTAGTTTATTTGGAAGTTAGAACTGGTTTTTATGCCTCCTAGCATTTCCTGAAAAATGAAGTAACTCAGAGTTGGAGATTTTTTTTGAACAGTTCTAGATGCTGAGTAATTGCCAATTGGAAGTTTAAACTTCCTGGCAATTCCCACATTATCATCGAATTGGGACCTTTGAGGAGTCCCACCATGTAGCTTTGGTGAGTCAGGGGGTATACCTGGTCTCTGACTATCTGAAAGATCTGGGCCAATATTGCAGAAGTTATTCTGGGTGACCCAAGAAATTTATTAGCTTTCCTATATGTGTTTGTTTGCTTATCTCAATCGAAATGAAAATTTATAATCCACTGTTAAAGCTACTCTGCATTTGTTAAAAAATCAACTAATCTATATATGTTTGCAATCTATCACTTCATAGATACCAACAGTAATCTGTAGCCAACTTCTGCAGTTTTAAATGCCTGTTACCATTAATATTTCCCGTATCTGCTTACTACCCCTTATGAAGTCTGTAACATTGATGTGATTTCATCCTTCATCGTGAATGTTACTTCTCTCCTCTTGCCCTATCTTTTCTGTAGACCTTAACTGGTATATTTAGAGATGTTAAACTAAGGGCCTTTGAGCCCTATCAAGTGGATAAGTTATCCTGTTACTCCATTTTGAAGAAGAGAATGTTCTCGGTTCTGTGAAGTCCTGACCAATATTTATCTTAAAATCAATATCACTAAAATATTATTCAAACAATTTTATTTGTGGCACTTGCTATTTACAAATTAGGATACTCCATTTCCTATGTTTTGATAGGAATTGCATTAAAAGTTGATTGGCTGTAAAACATTTTGGGACATCTTGATTCTGTGTATGGTGCATAGAAATTTAAATATTTCTTTAACTCCTCCCATCTTAATTTTTTTTTGTTAAACTGGACTTGTTCACAGGCTGCCATGAATTTTGTAGTACAGGAGGATCTCAAGGCACGCGTCAGTTGCTGGTTTGTAAAGAAATACCTGGATGATAATCCACTTCCTAAATACATGGAACGGATAGTGAAGTGACAGGGCAGATCGTTGGCCCTCTTAACTTTGGTTTTGAACAATGATCTCCAACCTCGCATTGTATGAAAGGAAAAGCACAAAAGAAACAACTGTTTAATCGTTTATTCGTTATTTTGGTCCCACGTTAACTAAATTATCATTTACAGACAGGAATATACATGTATTTATGGACTAATGTAGCTTATGTTTAGTGTTGCTCTGATACTTTGAGGAGCTTCCTATAAATCATAAAGATCAGAATAGTGTGTTTTGGGCTGAGTGCATTATTTCTATTCTGTTTATTTAATTCAAAGTAATATCAACAGAGAAGTTAAAATCTTAAGGTTACTAAACATAGGACACCCAAATAATAAAGCCCTGGGTGCAATACAATTAGGACCTGGAAATAACTAAATCCCTTAGTATAATTTACGTAGTTGAAAGGTTCCAAAATGTTTGCTTTCTTCGTTACTTGTTTCCTCTGGTTGAAATTTAAAACAGATTGTAACTAATTCAAAGACTTACTGTATTTTAAACACCATTGCCCTTCTTTGTACCTTGTATGTTATGTGCTTCCTTGTATTAGTTATTTTAAATGCCTTAATTATAAATGACTTTTACACCGTGTACTTTAATGAAAGGTCATGGACCTGAAATGTTAGCTGCTTCTCTCTTCACAGTAGCGTTTGTATGTGCTGAGTGTTTCTAGTATTCTTGTTTTTATTTCAGATTTCCAACGTCCTCATTATTTTGCTTGAAATATTGTTTGTTCACATTTTGACTTGCGTGCACTAGATATTTACGTTAATGTACCAAAATGCTTCAAAATGTTTAGCGGTTTGAATGGGAGTTAGGCCTGAACAGAACTAGGAGGATAGTGACTGATGGCGTTCTGAGTCAGACAGGCTTTAAAAAGGCTTCTAAACATGTGGAGAGATGTAACTAGGCAAGTGATTTAGGAAGGAAGCTACAGAGTGAGGACAAGTTGAACGAAAACTCTGCCATTAATGATTGAAGAGAAAGAGGGGGAGGAATGAATAATAGACCAGATTGATTGAATTGCTCATAATTTCCTACTGTGTTTCTAGATTTAATGCTACAATATCTGCTTTGATTTTGGTGGGTTTTCAGACTTTAGGCTGGGTCCAATTGGAATTGGAATTGGAGGAAACAACCGTTAACCAATGCTAAACAATACCACTGACACAGAGATCCATCCATGGAGATGTGGAGTTATCATGTCTCCAGTCTATGAAGTATTCTGTGAGATTAGTATATTTCACCAGCAAATGGAAAGTTGGCCACATCCAGATTATGGTTTGGATTGCTGAAAAGAATTTCAAATTTAAGAAAAAAAATTAAATACCTTCTTCCCATCTTGTGAAAGGATTGCAAAGAACAGCAGCTTTAATTTGATAAGCCTTGCTCAGTTGTGGAAAACTATTTGATTTCTATGTCCATCTCAGCAATACTGCCAATTCCACAGGACTTTTGGGTTCAACAGTTAGAAGGAAACACTTGAAGACTCTGGTGTAGAGATGAACCGATGTTATGTATACTGAGCAAGTTTGAGTGTTTTGTTGTTGGATCTTTTTTGGTATTTTTTGCTTTCCTGTGGAGGCGTAGATATGCTTTGTAAATTAAATTTTTCTGTTTTGATTTTGTGCTACTACTTAACCTTTATGATTTTAATAAACCAGATTGAGAGTTTGTATTCATAAGCCATGCAGTTTGATATGGCAATAATTCTGATATCCTACATGACAACGTGAGTGGGTTTATGTCAGTTCAATGAGCTAATTTTCTTCCTGACCTCATGAGCAATCCTACATTACCAGAAATTGTGAGAATAAAATGAAACTGGTTTGTAGGGAGGAAACACACTGCTACAAAAGTGTGTTCTTTAGTGCTGAGCATAAGAAAAATGTTGAATATAAGACCGAAAATCATAAAACTTTTCTCCTTTATAGAAAGTACTAGCCTACTTGCTATGAACAGTGTTGGGTCAGCTGTGAGGACCTACTGTAAGATATGTTATGACTTTATTATCTGTTTAGATTAGAACTGTTCCTCCTTGCTCTTCTTTTCCTGCTGTTACTATTCATCAGTAACATTGCATTAAATCTTACCTCCAAATGCCACATAGACTTCCTGCTGTTTATAATGCTTTAAACCAAGAAGAAAGAGCAGGAGTAGGCCATTCAGCCCATTTAGACTGCTCTGCCACTGAATTTGATCATGGCTGAAATCAACTTCAGCTTTTTTTTTCCCCACATCACTTTTGCTGCCAATGAATGCCTCCCCTCCCAGTCATTGCCCACATCCGTCTTCCACCTCCATCCCAACGCTTACTTCTGAGACACGTGTCAAGAAGTTTGTTGCTGTACAATTACCAGCTGCTTGTGAGGATATAAGAAATGCTGATAGCTGTCCAGATGGGCCTGAGGCCTAATTTTACACTGCCAGCTTTGCACTTGGAACTGGGTGTCAAATTTCCACCCCAAGAATTTCTGCAGAAGTAAAAAAAAGAAATTTTTGATTTTACCTTCCAGTGTTGCAGTGAGAGATCAAATGGCAATGGCTGAAAATAGAACAAAATTATAGAATATCAAAGGAAGACCATTCAGCCCATTATGCCTATTCAAGCCTTGAAAGACTTAAATAATATGTAGTTTCCTTTTTTTCTTAATTTCACAGAACAATGAAATCAGACAACATAGAAAGAAGACATTTTGCAGTAAAACCTATTTTGTTTTTAGCTTTAATCCTCTTTCCTCACAGCTTTGCAGTTCTTTCCTCTTCCAGGTATTTATCTGATTCCATCGTTAAAGCAAGTATTAAATCTGCTTCCATCACCTGTTCAGGCTGTGCATTGCAGATCATGACCGTTCGTTTTGCACAAATAAATGTCTTTGCTTCCCCTAATTCCACCAACACCATTCCCAACCTCAGCTTTTGTTCTTTACCTATTACCTTAAATATATTTCCACTGGTTCCCAAACCGAGCGCAGTTTCTGCCTATATTCTCTTTTAAAACTTTTTCCCTTTATCTTCTGAATTTTTTGACACATCTCTCCCTACCCTGATGTTTTTTTTTTAAAGAAGTGCAAACATTATCTTGCCATACTGACTGCACCTCCCAAATCCAAGCTTCCAGGTAAATATGACTGCTGATATTTTGAAGTGTGCACTCAATTGAATAACGTATTATTGCAAGAGGGTAACCATAGGCAAATGTAGAACAAATATTGATTTCAGGTTCCTGGTTGCAAGTACTAAAATCCTGTGTGAGTTGGTTGCAATGTGGTACTGGTTTCTACTGGGGCCATTCTAATATGCCTAGTTGTAACCCAAAAGATAATTTTGAAAATTAGAGCTCACTGATTCATATCTACATACCCCATTGTGGTCTAGAATAAAATATTGATGTGTGTGTCTGTGTTTTTTAGGATGATGTTAAAAGTAATTTCATATTATTGTGCCATCCTGATCACAATTGTGTGGATTTTTTTTTTTACTGCTATTGCTTGTACGAATTTCTTTTGCTGTCATTTCAGTTCAGCTTGTGTATAGTAATATCATTTACACATTCCTGAAGGATAATGCCAGTAAGGATTACCTCGTGCTGTTTACCCTGCTGCTTATTCAGCAAATAGCCATCAATTATTGTGACTCTTGTCACTCACGTTTAGAATCTTGCAATTTTCTTTGTGTTTCGGGCAAGCAACAACTTGTTTCAGATAAAATTCACATCTATTGACTTATCATGTGAATAGATGTAGCTGTGGTGTACTTGTAGGCCTAGTAGTCATGGCCGAGTGGTTAAGGCGGCGGATTAGAAATCCGTTGGGGTATCCCCACGCAGATTCATATCTCCACACAGGTTCAAATCCTGCCGACTACATAACGGGCAGCACAGTGGCTCAGTGGTTAGCACTACTGCCTCACAGAACCAGGGACCCGGGTTCAATTCCAGCCTCGGGCAACTGTCTGTGTGGAGTTTGCACATTCTCCCCGTGTCTGCGTGGGTTTGCTCCGGTTTCCTCCCACAGTCCAAAGATGTACAGGTTAGGTGGATTGGCCATGCTAAATTGTCCGTAGTGTTCAGGGATATGTAGCTTAGGTGGGTTGTATGGGGATGGGTCTGGGTGGGATGCTGTAAGGGTCGGTGTGGACTTGTTGGGCTGAAGGGCCTGTTTCGACACTAGGGATTCTATGAACTTCTGTAAAAGTTCCCAATACCTTCTGCTTAAAGCCTGTCTGAGAGTCAGTGGGTTAGTCGTAGCTGTTTCATTAGTTTCCAAGCGTAAAGTGACTTTGTTTTTTAAACTGAACTAAAATCAATTACATTTTGATAACTATTACTCAATTTTTAAAACTTATTCCTGAACTCCTATCAATGAACAATGATTGACAGTTTAAAAAAAAAAGCCAAACAATATCAGTTCAGCCAAACTGTACATGACTGTACTGCTTGGTGTATCACAAAACCTATATTTCCCACCCAGCCTAAAAACCATGAAATCTGACGAGCCAAATAGAAAAATATTCCAGAAATGCTGTATCAAGGGGAGAATGAAAACCTGAATATTATTTGATTTGCTTGGATGGCTTTAAAAGGTAGCCCAGGAGACTACTGTAACTTTTAATCTTACAGGTTACCTATCTTTACAACAACAATCACTGTCCCAGCCAGGAATAGATTTAGCTCTATTTTAAAGAAATTCGGTGAATAATATCTGTTGTGTGCAGTGATACCAACTACTACCAGTTTAAGGTTGGGGTAGTTTGCTGCCACCATCCTCTCCTTTGACTGGGTCTCAGCACTTACTTGGTTTAAAGTGAGTCTGAACAAGAAGAGGCTCTTGTCTTAAACAAGATGTAATTTATTGCATGATAGCAATCAGGTACAAGTTACTTTGATGTGTGTTACTTAATTGACTTGTTGCTAAGACCATGGGAACATCTCATTTGTGTTGTCAATCTACAAGATCTTAAGCTGTTTTGCTTTTCCCATACATGTCCATATGATGTGACAAAGCAGACCACTTGATTGACACAACCACAAACATTCACTTCCTCCACTGCTGACACCAGTAGCAACAGTATATACTGTGCACAAGATGCACTGCAGAAATTCGCCAAGGCTTCTTAGACGACAACTTCCAAACTCATCTAGAAGGATAAGGACACTAGATACACAGGAGCACCACTACCTGCAGGTTTCCCTTCAAGCCCCTCACTATCCTGACTTGAAAATATATCGCTATTCCTTCAGTGTCACTGGGCCCGAATCCTGGAAGCCATCCCCCAAATGACATTGTGGTTGTACCTATGCATGACACCAAATGGTTTGCAGTGGTTAAAGAAGACAGCTCACCACCACCTTTCTAAAACAATAGGCATATGCAATAAATCCTGGACCAGGTAGCAACGGTCACATCCTATGACAATTTAAAAAGTCAAGAAGTTGGTTGAGCTTAATTTAGTATTCAACATTAAGCCTTTCACAGCGATTTTGCTTATCCAGCAGTGGCTATTGCATGAGCTGGCAGCTTCTTCAATAGATATACTATCCTCTAGGAAAAAGACCATCTCTTGATACCTTACCTAGTTACGGTCTTATATAACTACAGATGGTGACCACTGGCCTAATCTAAAATGTTGAAAAAAGCTGTGTATACAAATACAATGTATTTCCTTCACTTTATGCGCTTTGATCACATTCAGGACAAGCTGTTCCTGTGCTAAAATGTCCACTTCTGGAGCTTCTGTACAAATCACTGATATACTTGTGGAGTGATTATAGCATCTCCTCTACAAATTAAGTGGCAGGTTAAACGCCTTAAACTTAGCAAATGGGAGGTTATCACTGGTGCTTTGGAACTTGTATTTGCTAAATAAATACAACCACATAAATGAGTGACAACTAGAACAGGTTAGGGACAATCTATGGCAAGTGGTTCATCTCCTGATCTCCCAATGAGTTTGCAGTACTAGGGGGAGGACACAGGTCAGGAGTGTGATGCAATACTCTCTGCTTTGTTGGATAGTGCAGCTGCTACAGCATACGTAACAAAACATTCCATTCAGTTGACATCAAATTCATCAGCCATTTTCTCCACTATTGATGTGTCAGGGCTGAATGTGTACGACCTAAGAATGCACTGCAGCAAATCACCAAATGATCCTTGACAAGTGGAGTTAAGTGTGAGATCATTCGCGATTGTATTGAATGGAGGAGTAGACTCAAATGGGCTATACACTCCAAATCAAACCTTCAACCATCTAGAAGATTGTGGCCAGCGAATGCATGGAAATACCACCACCTTCAAGATTCCTACATCATATATTAACCTGTCATTTCTTTATCATCATTGGGCCAAAAAAAAAATTCGAATTTCCTACCTGACAGGATTGTGGACTACTTTCACCATGTATTCAGAGGGTGATGGGGCTGGGTTATGATGGATGAACCTTTTTGTTCCCGGAGGTGAAGAGGTTACAATGATTTGAACATATAATTATGAGTAGAGAGAGAAAATGCTTTCCTGTCACGGGAAATCCAGAATGTAAAGCACATAATCTTAAAATAGGAGCTAAGCCAGTTAAATTCAGATCCTGGAGAAATTTCTCCACATTGAGGATTTTCAGAAGAGTGGAATACACTTACGCAGAAGCTTGTTGATCAAAGGTCAACTGTGATGTTTAAAAAGCAGATTGTTGTTTATTTGCGAAAAGCTTGACAGTAATGAATGAATTTGTATACGATGATGAAGCTGCCATGACCAATAGAAATGGTAATTTTTCTAATTCACTTTTTCCTTGAATTTTGTGCTTCATTCCCATTTTAACTCCCCTCGGAAATGGGTCCAAATTACTGTCAGTGGGCAGCAAGCAATGAGTCTGCCCTTTTTAGGAAAAAAAAGATAGTTTCAGACTTGAGGTTGGTGCAGTTTGATTTAACGTTCAGTAGAGAGTAATTCGGACTTCTCATCTGATGTCAGCACAGTTTTAAAACTTTGGGAAACAATAAGGTGCAGCCACTCTGCTGAGCTGTCATTCCTTAACTTATGGGCACTAAAGCTGACAAAGCCAAGGGATTGAAGTTAGTAGTTCCCTCATCTTCTTAGCTCAGTTTACACATTTTGCAAATCACTTACCAACAAAGCCACTTGAGTGAACCCTTTAAACATTAGAATTCTGTGTTTGTATCAGACTAATGTTTTACAATGCTCTACAGTAACCCATTTACTCCCTAGCTATGGAATTACAAATTGAAGCATTGCATTTATGTAGAAATCCTAATCTCTGATATGATGGCAGCAGCGGAATAGGCAGCTTTCAGGCTCCTAAGCCTAAGGCTATTCCACTTTGACTTGTGTTTTTTTCTTTTCTTTTTACTCATCTTCTTGTGAAGAGCTCAATAGTGACCAGTGTGAGACCTGAGGGTATCGGCGGCATTGGTGAGGTGGGTCTAGTGTGGATGCATGGTGGTGGCCGCAGGTTTGAGCCCAGTGCCAGACCCAGCAGCGTTGGCAGTGGCTGCGTCAGCAAAGTTGGCCCAGCACAGCAGTGGTGTTGGAGGTGAGATGGTGCCGGTGAGCGGCAACCCTTTGTTTTCCAGTGGCGGGCGATGCAGCAAAGGGACTAGAGGCCAGCTGACTGCTTGTGACAGTCTCAGCATCAGGTGTAGGAATCTGGATCCAGGCCTATGGCTGAGCTAAGATGAGAGAGCCGTTCCAAAGACTATTTAATAATAAGGAAATGTAAAGTTGAACTTTGTTGCTTTATTTTCTGCATTTTTGTTCTGTGTTTTGGTTTATTTGCTGTGTTTTAAGATGGCATCAGAGACTGGTGACACTATACAACACTTTTTACTGTATTTGTAACAAAATACACGTGACAATAAATCAATAAAGGTACTCTAAATTCACTCTCAATTTTCCATTGTTTTAGGCTAAACATTATCAACAATTTATTGCCACACTTCATGGGAGCACTGAATTCCATTTTAGAAATCAGACTTTTTGACGTTAAATGCATTTGTAATTGTTGTCTGTTGCTATGAGTTGCCAAATTGAAAGATTACATGTTTTCAGAAAAAGTTAATAATAATGAAAGGGTGAAATATCTTGCAAGCCCAAATAAAGAACTTGCACTGATAATGTGCCTTTCAAATATTCATCATGCTTTAGAGTACATTCCAGCCAAAGTTGCAGTTGTAGTCTCCAATTGGAAAAGCAGCAAAGTCCTACACCCTGTAATGCGATGATGACCAGCTAAGCTGTTTTCGTGATATTGGTTGAAGCATGAATATTGACCAATATACCAGAGAATTTCCCAATCTCTTCTTTGGAGTGTCGTGGGATCTTTTATGTCTACCTGATAGGCAGTTTCACCAACAGTACAACATTCCTTCAGTAGTGCACTACAGAAGTGTTGAAGGCTGTGGGGCAATAACCCACAATGTTCTGGCACATAGTCAAAAAGGCCATTGATTGAACCACAGCTAACACTGTTAATGTGAAATCAACTGCATATATAATTAGATTTTAGTTGATGTATAACAATATTAATCTTTGTTTACCTGGTCTATATACTCACAACAAGACAATGGCCCTCATATGCATACAATTTAAAAGTATTTCATTTGGTTCTGATTGATGCTAATACAGTTTCATTTTATTTCTAACGCTGATTAACATTTTATTCTGATTTGTGTCTTTAATATAAATTGGCCTGATACTTACCAGGTACATGATCCACCAGGAAGCACAATGAGAATTTTTTTCTGAGATTTTATCATCCCTTTTATTTTATATATAGCTTGTAAAATGCACCTGGCAATGAAAGCAAAATAATAAAGATCATTTAAATTAATGTCGACTGCTTACAGGTTTAAAGGAATAATCAAAACCACAATTTGCAAAAGGAAGAATTAGATTATTCAGTGTTCAAAAAAACCCAACTTTAATGATTTGTTATGTACATAGTGTCAGCATCGAGTACCTTGAGGTTAATTATCACAGTGAATGTTTAATACAAAACTCTGTTTGTAGTCCCAACAGAACTGGATCATTACTGTTAATGCTGAGTCATTTTCTCATGTTTGAGTTAATATAGTGCCTATGCATCACAGAATATGACTCCCAAATGGTACTGTTATGCACATTACAGTAAAAATGTATATTTGTATTTCTGTAGTGTCTTCCACATCCATTGGACATTCCGATGCACTTCACAGCTAATGATATACATCAGAAGAGTAGTCATCAAAAGGAAACACGCAGCAGCCAGTTTGTGTGGAGCAAGGTTCCACAAATGGGAAATAGATAAATGACCCAATTATGTAAAAACCGAGAGAACTGTGGATGCTGTAAATCAGGAACAAAAGCAAAGTTGCTGGAAAAGCTCAGCAGGTCTGGCAGCATCTGTGAAGGAAGGAAAAAACAGAGTTAACGTTTCGGGTCCAGTGACCCTTCCTCAGAACTCTGTTTTTTCTTCCTTCACAGATGCTGCCAGACCAGCTGAGCTTTTCCAACAAATTTGTTTTTGACTCAATTATGTAATGCTTCCCAAAAAATTTTCCATCTGTGGCCTTGTTTTGAAAGTGGAAAATTAGCATGAGCCCAAAGTGAGTGATTGGTTGGCAAGGATTGGTGGGCCATTGTTGGATGTAGAAAATTTGGGGAAGGGCAGGGTGTGCCAGCAGAAGGTGGAATTGCACAGCTGTGAGACAAGGTTTGGTGTTGCTTTGAGGACTTGAGGTTGTAGGAGGTGGTGAGCTTTGAGCAGAGGTAGATCTGTGATAGCCATGTGGGTTAGGACTGGCTGTGGATGTAGAGTTGTGGGGTTAATAGAACTATGGGAGGAGAGTTGGAGTTGTGATTGGACAGTAGACAGTGATGATTTTTCTATGCCACCAGGCTTCGGGGATCATTAGTTCATGCCCACTGAACCTCAGTAAGAAGGAAAACATGCACGTGCATCTCATCTCACCTCGGGCCTGATGCCAGGGCTCACTGACCAGAATCCACAAGTCTATTGCTGCCTCCAGGAAGGGAGCTCGAGACCCAATTGCTCTTTCTATGACCCCATTGAGAGTCAGGAGTCATAGTTTAGGAACAACAGAAATCTTGGACAAAGCTGTCGGGTTTCTGGAAGTCAGAGACTGCACCTGATACTCAGAAATCCCAACACAGTGAGTGAATTACCTGGGATGTTTGACTTCTGATGGGAAGTTACCTTCTGAGATAGAGTTGGAGACTTCACTAGGTTCTGACTCAGTCACACAGCACAGAAATAGTCCTTCAGTCCAACTAATCCATGCCGACCATAATTCCAAACTAAAATAGTCCTACCTGCCTGCGCTTGGCCCATATCCCTCCAAACATTTCTTATTCACATACTTATCCAAATGCCTTTTGAACATTGTAACTGTACACATATGCATCACTTCCTCTGGAAGTTCATTCCACACACAAACCACTCTTTAAAAAAAGCTCCCATGTCTTTTTTTAAATCTTTCTCTTCCCACCTTAAAAATATGTCTCCCCGTCTTGAAATCCCCCACCCTTGGGAAAAGACACCTGCTATTCACTTTGTCTATACCCCTCATGATTCTATAAACCTCCTATGTTCAATTAGAAAAAGTCCCAGCCTACCCAGCCTCTTCTTACAACTCAAACCCTTCATTCCTGGCAATATCCTGGTAAATCTCTTCTGAACCCGCTCCAGCTTAATAATATCCTTCCTATAACAGGGCAGCCAGAACTGGGCACAGTACTTTGGAAGAAGCCTCACCAACATCCTATACGCAAAAGGACTGAACAATGAAGGCAAGCCTGCTAAACACCTTATTAACCACCCTGCCTACATGTGATGCAACCTTCAAAGAATTATGTATCTGAACTTCTCCATGAAGGACAAGTGGTACAGAATAGTCCAACCACTTGAAGTATTCTGTGGCGTTGAGGCCAGACCTATCCTTTGGGGAGGCAATGGCCTAGTGGTATTACTGCTGGACTGTTAATCCAGAGACCCAGATAATGTTCTGGGTCCTGAGTTTGAATCCCACCACAGCAGATGGTGGAAATTGAATTCAATAAATATCTGGAATTAAAAATCCAATGATGACCATGAATCCATTGCCAATTGCCTGGAAAAACTCATCTGGTTCACTAATATTCTCCATTTGCGTTAAACATTTTAAAGAACTATATTAACTTCCTCTTTATCCTTCTCACTTCCAGAGGGTAAGATCCTAGAATAGAATATCTCTGATCATAACTTTTGTTTCTGTATTAAACGCAAACATTTTTTAATGCAAAGGCTACATTCCTGCATTTCTCTACGCAGCCATGTGTCATTAAACTACATTTCAAATTGATCTGTTAGTTTTGAACTAAGTGGACACATTGGTGTACGTCATATACCATTTTGACATGTTTAAGCTAACCTACTTTGAGCACATTTATTCCATGTAATAAATAATTTGTAGTTTAGTCTGAAATATATGGTATGTGTGTTTTTCTGCAATCTGAGAGACAGGAGTATGTGATAACCAATCCATGATACATTTGCCATTTGTCTAACTTTTCCATCAAAGATTAACCTGAATTATACAGCTCACAGTCGTTACATAAATTAGGCTAATTTTGGTTCACAAAACTATTTCAGGAGGTTTACACTTGTATTTAACGAAGTGATAGTGACAAAGGTGGTTAGATTCCAATAGTGTCCCAAGTGATCTGTCACAGAATTAAAATTTTGTATATCAATGCATGTTTCTGGGCAGTATGCATGACATGTACCCACTCCTTAATTCATATGCGCTAGAGCTAAGAAGTTGTTTGACAGATAGATCCCTTGAGACTGGGATTGTGGTTCTTAAACACTCCTTCAACATCCCTTATTGAAATGGGTTTTCTGGCTAAAGCACTAAGCAGAAATTTGAACTGCCAAGCCAATGATTCCTCTGTTTAGATCACTCAAGTGTGTCTGTGTCTAGTAGCATCTCCAAATTCAGTATGGAATGTTATGGAACAGAGCAATGGATAGAGGTTTATTGAAGAGCTGTTTGACATTGATAAACAAGCACATTAATTTGTTTAAATTAAAGGAACTGGATCTTGAGTTTATATCAGAGTACTGCTCAGTGATTTCACCCCACTATCACTTCATTTAATCAGTCATGTGTGTTAAAAGAGATCCAGATGGTAGTGGGTGGGGAGAGACAATTAAACCTTTTCCCCATAGTATCTTCCAGCTGCTACTTATGTAAATGCTCAGCTCATTGTTGTCCTAAGTCAAATAGACCAGAAGGTCATAAGCACCTTGGGATGTTTTATTACATTCAAGGGGCTATATGAATGTGAGTAGTTGTTGGTTCAACTTGTGATCCATATTGAGTGAATGGATCTCAGCTGGCTGTTTGTTGGCTTTCCACAAATGTTCCCTGTAAATTTGTTTGATGCACATTCAGTTAGCATAGAACACCACCTTTCATCCTAAATCCGTCAGCCTATTTTATTAAACTACTTTTTTTCAGTCAGAACTATACACTTAACCTTAATGCGTAGATTAAAATATGATCAAGTTGTCTAAAAGAATGTTTGCAGTCATTCAAGTCTGGGTTATTACAGCTTCACTTACATGACGTTGTTTGCAATGCCATGTAAACTCTTGTTTTTGTTGAACCTTGTTGAAGTGATGCTAGTGGATTAGGAATAGCTGTAAGGAAATTCCAAGCCTTAGACTCTCAAAAGGATACCAGAAAATTGAGTTGATTTCATGGTTAGCTCCCCCACTTCTATTTACAGAACTCCCTATTTATATTCCCATTACCCCTTACAGTCAGAAAGGCAATTGATGGGATGGCAATGGAAACCCAGAACCGTATTACAGCATAAAGGAGACAGGTTCAGAGTTCTGAGGGGCTAATGTAAGATGAATGGCAGGAAGTATTTCTTTACACTTTTCGGTTGGGACCCGAAACGTTGGGACCCGAAACGTCAGCTTTCCTGCTCCTCTGATGCTGCTTGGCCTGTTGTGTTCATCCAGCTCCACACCTTGCTATCTCAGATTCGCCAGCATCGGCAGTTCCTACTATCTCTGAATCAAACTTTATCTATTGATTTTAATATAATAAAACATGCTGAGATGCATGGGGTCAAACAAATAGGTTTTAAAGAGAAATTTTAATGAATGGAGAGAGATGCAGATTCACTGACGTTTTCAGAAGGAAATTCCAAAGATTATTTACTAGGTAGCCTAGCTAGCAATGTTGGAAAAAAGGAAATCAGACATGTGCAAGAGGCCAGAATTGGCAGTATATGGAGTATTTGGCAGCTGAGAGGTTACAAATGTCTGGAGAGGCAATTTCATGGTGGGATTTGAACAGAAGGATGCTACTTATGTTGGATTTTGTGGAGAACTAAAGGTTTGTAATCACTACCACATGACATGAAGCAACAGACTTTAAGAAATAAGAATACCATGGGAAGCGTTAGTAAGGAACTGGGGACACAAAAACTATGAGTAATTAAAATATAATTTTGTAGTTTGTGCAATAAATATGGGAAGAGGTTCAGTTGGCAAGATACTGAGGGAGGCTTAGGCAGATAAACTTTTAGTAAAACTGATTCTTAAAGGATGTGAGCAACGGTATGTCACAAAGTCTTTTTGGAGCAAGTACCTTTGAAGTAAATAATATAATTATTAACATACAGTCACTGATTTCAAAGGATTCAAGAATCCTTTAAATCATCATATATTAATGGTGACATGTGTTGTTTTATTACACGGATCTCAGAAAGGCACTATGTCTTTAAGACAGCTAGATGACATAATGACATATGAAGCTGTAATGTAAAAGGCCTCCATCTTTTTCCACGCACAGACAAGCAGTCAGTCTAACACCCAGCTAGTCAACCACTTACTGTATATAAACAAAAAAGCAAGCATCTAACCCCCAGACTGTATATACAAGTCTGAGAAGTCATATTAGTGTCTGTAGTTAATTGTTAACAGACTTCCACATATCTGTCTCAACATGTGCTCTAAGTCCCTACGGTATATGTAACGTGAGCTAATATATAAGACCTCATCACATCAACATGTACCCTCTGATGTAGGTAAACCAAAGGAGCATGATTTTCTTTGAAGGATTCAGAAAATAGAGAAATGGGAAAGCTACTATGTAAATTCACTCTGATAACCTACACTGTTTAGGAATGGAGTGTGTTCTGAACACTCCACAATTGAGAGTCTTGGGCTTATTTGTAGCAATGTTATCAATCCTAACTGGAAAAAGATTGATTGACAGTTCATCTTGAGCTTAAACAACTGTCAGGAAGGAATATTGTCTGCTATAGTGTCTGAAACTCTTTTATTAATGCTATTTAATTCATGAGCATTTGGGCCAGATTTTCACCTGTCTGTTTGAAATTGAGGACATTGGCACTGAAGTCACACCATAGAGCAGTAGCAGACAAATGCTCAGTGGGACAAACCTCCACTGGCTGGGAGATGTATGTAGTCCAAAGGAGGATGGTTGTGGTTGTCAGTGGTCAATCATCTCACCTCCAGCATTTCACTGATGTTCCTCAGGGTACATCCTAGTCTCAAACATCTTCAGCTGCCTTATCATTGACCTTCCTTTCAATATATGGTCAGAAATAATGTTATGAAACCATCAGCAAAGTTCCTTAAGTTCTATTTGCAATTTGTTAGATAATGAATGACAACATCCATGCTCAGGCTGATAAATGAAGAGTTATATTCATACCACATTGCCCTTTAAATCAAGGCCACATTTGACTGAGTGTGGCATCAAGGAGCCCTAGCAAAATTAGAGTCAATTAGAATCAAGAGGGAAAGTCCATCCTGGTTGGAGTTATACTTGGCACAAAGGAAGATAGTTCATCTCTGCACGAGCTCCTTAGGGTAGTGTCCTTGGCCCAACCATCTTCAGCTGCTTTATCACTGACCTTGCATCCGTTACAAGGTCACAAGTGGGAATGTTCACTGATGACTACACAACACACTATTCATGACTCTTCAGATACTGAAACAGACAGTGCCTAAATGCAGCAAGACCTGGACAATATCCAGGCTTGGGCTGATAGGTGGTAAGTGACATTTGCACCACTCAAGTGTCAGGCGATGACCATCTGCAATAAGAAAGAATCCATTGCCCTTTGACTGCAATGGTGTCACAATCACTGAATCCCCTACTATCAACATCCTAGGGGCTACCATTGTTCAGAAACTGAACTGGGCTGGCCATATAACTACTGTATCTACAAGAGCAGGTCAGAGGCTAGGAATCCTGCAGCGAGTAACTCAGCTCCTGACTTCCCAAAGCCTTTCCACCACCTATAAGGCACAAGTCAGGCGTGTGATGGAATATTCCCCACTTGCCTGAACGAGCGCAACTTCAACAGCATTCAGGAAGCTTGAGATTAGCACCACATCAACAAATATTCACTTCACCACCACCCACTAGCAGCAGCGTGTACCATCTACAAGATGCACTGTAGCAATTCACCAAGATCCTCAGACAGCACCTTCTAAACTCACGACTTCCATCTAGAAGGCCAAGGGAAGCAGATACATGGGAACACCACCTCGTACAAGCTCCCCTCCAAGCCACTCACCATCCTGACCTGAAAATATGTAGCCATTCACTCAGTGTTGCTGGATCAAAGTCTTGAAACTCCCTCCCTAATGGCATTGAGAGTGTATCTATACCAAACTGACCACAGTGGTTCAAGCAGACAGCACGCACCACCTTCTGAAAGGCAACAAAAGTCGGGCAGTGAATCTGGCCCAGGCAGTGACACACATTCCTGTGAGTGAAACACAGTACTATGCAATGGCCATCCAATGACCACTACCAAGACAGATTCAATCACCTCCCCTTACCATTTTGTGTATACTATTGCGGAATTCACTATCAAAAATCTGGGGGATCACCACTGACCAGAAACTAGATCAACCAGATGAATACCATGACTACAAATGCAGCTCAGAGGCTGATGGTTACCTGTGAAATACTCTATAGAACACTTCAACCAGTTTATTATTCATAAAACAGGTTTATCCAGGTGCTCTTACTGTATGAGACAAACGAAGGACTGTGGTTCAAATTTAGTTTTATTTAAAACTCACATGTTAAATAAACAACTCGTACACAACAAATTAAGTTAACTTTTCCCCAAACTAGGCTGATTGCCTGAAAAACACATACTACCGGCTCTGGTGAACTTGATTGGGCTGCAGGATTCAAATCACTGAACTCTGTCGACGGGTGCACTCAGGGTCTTTTTAGTACAAAGGTGAGTCTTACACAAAGTCTTCACCGGTCAAGTCTTCACTGAGGGAGAAGTGAAGTGAAAAAGGTTCACTGAGAGAACCTTTTTATTCTTCTCTCTTTCTGAGCCCCTTCTGGAATGTTCTCTGACTCCAGCTAATAGGATCGCAGGAAAGGGGTCACAGTGCCCAATGAAGTTAGGCCAATGTTATCCAAGTTGTACTCATTCCCTTTTCAAGATATGATGACTCCATGGTGCCATGGGGTCTGACCGAAATTGGACAATACACAAACACAAAAACCCTATGTTCTGGCTGAGTACCTCTTAATTGTTTTTGGGCACTCATGTTCAATATGTTTGGGCTGGTCCTTGTTGGCTTTTGACCTGTGGTAACCTTGATCTTTTTGCATTCCTCAGGCCTTGCTTGCAGAAACTGTTTAGTCAATTTTATGTTGGTCCTAACAGTTTAGCCTATTGGCCACTTGGCCACATTGGGCTTTCAACTAAAAATGAGTTATGCCATGATTTCTCAAAGATTTTGCCCATCTATAAGAAACAAGTCAGAAACCTGATGGAATACCCCACGTTGGTAATCGTGAGTGCTGTACCAACAACATTCAAGCAGCTCAATGTCAGGATAAAACAGTCTGCCTGTTGGGGTTACTCCATCCACCATCTTAAACATTCATTCCCTCCATTACCAATGCACACTGCTACTACTGTGCATCATCTACAAGTTATATTGCAATCAAATTTAGAATAAGTCCTGATGATCATGCTCAAAGAGTCAAGTGTTCAAAAGTGATCACAGCTAGGTAAGTTCGTAGAAGCCATCAGGAGCTTTTGGAAGTAACCAAACCTTGTTACATTTGAGCATAAGGGTGTGTAGTCATCAAATGCAGCTTCTTACAGGTTATGACATGAACAGAAATAAACAAATCTGACCATGTCTTTTCAAAAGGTTTTACCAACAGCTTTTCTCAGCCTTCTATTTCATACGATTTTTGATTTTTGCAACTATTTGTGATTTTTGTAAATGATTTGGATATAGGAGTGGAAGGGTGGATTAGTAAGTTCGCGGACGATACGAAGGTGGGTTGAGTTGTGGATAGTGCGGAGGGCTGTTCTAGGTTATAAAGGAACATTGATAGGATGCAGAGCTGGGTTGAGAAGTGGCAGATGGAGTTTAACCCTTAAAAGTGTGAGGTGATTCATTTTGGAAGGACAAACTTGAAAGCAGAATACAGGGTTAACGGAAAGATTCTTGGCAGTGTGGAGGAGCAGAGGGATCTTGGGGTTCATGTCCACAGTTCCCTGATAGCTGCCACCCAGGTGGATAGAGTTGTTAAGAAGGCGTATGGTGTGTTAACTTTCATTAATAGAGGGATTGAGTTCAAGAGCCGTGAAGTTATGCTCCAGCTATACAAAACCCTGGTCTGGCCACACTTGGAGTATTGTGTCCAGTTCTGGTCGCCTCATTACAGGAAAGATGTGGAAGCGTTGGAAAAGGTGCAGAGGAGATTTACCAGGATGTGGCCTGGAATGGAGGGAAGATCTTGTGAGGACAGGTTGGGAGAGCTAAGACTTTTCTCTTTAGAACAACGAAGGATGAGAGGTGACTTGATAGAGGTGTACAAAATGATCAGAGGTATAGATAGAGTGGACAGCCAGAAACTTTTTCCTAGGGTGGAGGTAGCTATTACGAGGGGGCATAATTTTAAAGTGAGTTGAGGTAGATATAGGGGAGACGTCAGAGGTAGGTTCTTTACTCAGAGAGTGGTAGGGGCTTGGAATGCATTGCCGGAGAGGGTAGTGGAGGTGGCCTCATTAGGGGCATTTAAGCGGCTATTAGATAGGCATATGGATGATAGTATAAGGTAGGGGTGGAGGTTAGATAGACCTTAGGTTTTCGGCACAACATTGTGGGCCGAAGGGCCTGTACTGTGCTGTACTGTTCTATGGTCTATGTTCTATACTACCCTTCCTTGTTCTCATTCTCTGGCCACTCAGTGACCACCCTGACAGGATAACGTCAGCTGTCTTGGTCAGAGTGACCTCTGTGCCCATTCCACTGGGGTAAACTTTGAGTCCATCCCACTGGAGTGACCTCTGTGCAGTCTTTGTGGAAAAAACCAAGGGACAGTCTACCAGAGGAGTGAGGATGGAGGAGGTGAAAAATAAATCATCAACAACGTAAGTGTATTAATGTTGGTAAGATAGGAGAGCAGTGGAATTAAAAGGTATATAATGAAAAGGTGAAAACAAGCAACTCACCAACTCACCAAGACTCATTTGACAACAATTTTCAAACCCATACCACTACCATCTAGAAGGACATGGACACCAGATGCATGGGAACACGTGCAGTTTGCCCTCCAAGTCACACACCATCCTGACTGCATCACTGTTGCTGGGTCAAAAAGCTGAACTCCCTTCCAAAAAGCCCCAGGCTGTTTGACTGCAGTTCTGGAGTACCTGACTGCTGAGATCCTGGAGTTGGGAAGCAACACAACACAGGAAGACAAAGAAGACCTGCATCAACACTGCCATCTACAGCTTGCCATTTGCAATGACAAGAGTCTGAACAGACTGGCAGTCGTTACATGGTCCAGAAAATGGTCCTATCCAACTTCCATGTTGTACTATGGCTCAAGGAAACTAGACATAGCACATGGAGCAGAGTGGAAGGAGTGAGAATCTCAGGGAAAGTAGATGGAGAGTGGTCGGAGGGGGGAGGACTGCTATAATGAGCAATATAATAAAAACACTATCAGATGTTAGTTATTATAATAATTAAAACAAAAGCACTACTAGTAACATTATAAGGATCACTGTGATTTATCTGTATTTAACAATTCCACACTTGCAGCTGGGACTTAGACTGAGACTTTTCTAAGCTCTTGCAAAGTTTAATTCAAAGTTAATATCTCGTCAGAATTAGATTAGATTTGGGACCCATGTTGTAAATGACTTATAAAACTAGTCCTTCAACAACAAGGTCATTGACTGAGTGACATTTTTATGGTGAGTTTGTGCTGTATCTCATACCAACACATTAACATGTTCGAATGACAGCTTGCTGATGGGTATTTTAAACGGGTTAGTCTTGCTATTAACATAGCAAAGAAAAAAAAGTGTTTGCTTGTTTTCGCAAGGC
Source organism: Rhincodon typus (assembly GCF_021869965.1). Lineage (NCBI taxonomy): Eukaryota > Metazoa > Chordata > Chondrichthyes > Orectolobiformes > Rhincodontidae > Rhincodon > Rhincodon typus. Next base: position 40,577,041 of record NC_063354.1, on the reverse strand, counting down.
CTTATTTCTGTGTCAATATAATTTTTATTATACTTTTTTGTCTCTTCAGCTTTAGCTCCATAATGAGTGGCACTTGTACAAGCTCCAGCTTGCACAGGTTTGCACATCTCCCTTGTGTTAGCTGTTGCAGCACATTTTGAACCTATTTTTAGAACTAGAATCCAGTTTTCCCTCTGTTGCATCTGTGCTAGACAATTTGAGTGCGCAAGAACAGGAGCAGGACATTTAGTTCCTTTACTATGTTTTGGCATTCATCAATATCATGGCTAATCTGTGACTTACCTCTTTATATCCATCTATGCCTCATATCCTTTGAAAACTT
>NC_063354.1:40560726-40576319 GCF_021869965.1 Rhincodon typus | reverse complement strand
AAGTTTTCAAAGGATATGAGGCATAGATGGATATAAAGAGGTAAGTCCTCTTTGACCCTTCCTCAGAACCTCATATACTGTGAGGTTCACCTGGCTGACCTTGTCACAATCACTACATCTGATCCCCTTTGAGTCCGAGGACATCGGCTGGTTCGTTGTTTCGTAGCTCCACCTGGGGCGTTTTAGCACCGTATCCTCCAACTCTGCCTGTGATATGGGCGGCTTGTAATGTACAAGCTCGCCTCTTGTGCCTGGAGCAACTCGGAAGACATTGATTCTGTTCTTCAGGCGGCAAAGGCATTGAGGTGGTGACATTTGCAGTGTCATCTCAGATAGAGACGGAGCAGTTTTTCTATCATTGTTCCTGTGTTTGACGAATGAACTTGATGCATGCCCAGCCACTTAGAGTGGGCATCCACAATGTCCACAATGTCTAGGAACGTTGAGCCCATGAAAGGACTTGCCTAATCGACGTGTAACTGAGTCCAGGGTTTACCCAGCCGTTCCCATGCATGTGGGGGAGCTGCTGGCGGTAATTTTTGTTCTTGTTGGCACTCTGGGCACTGTCCCACCAAAGCGCTATGTCTGCATCTAATCCTGGCCACCAGACATAACTTCTCGCCAACATCTTCATTTTGGAAACCCCTGGATGACCCTGGTGGAGTTCAGCCAGCATATGGGCAGTGACCTTTGCTCGGGACAATCACGCTTGCTCCCCATAATAATATGCTGTCCTCTATGGTGATCTAATCTCTCCGGGTCCAAAAATGTTTCAGTTCTGGTTGTGACGGCCTTTTGGTTTCCTCCATCACCACCAACTGTTTTAGTTTTGCCTGGATCGGATCCTGCTGCGTCCAAAGCCTGATATCGTCAGCTGTGACTGGAAGTGTGTTGCGAAAATTTAAAACCATCACGGATTCTACCACCGTTGGTATATCTGCCAGCGGGAGGCAGCTCTATGCACCCCCATTTGCTACTTGGCCTCCTGGATGGTGTTCCAACTTGTAATTATACACCATTAATATTTGAGCCCACCGCTGAATTCAGCCTGAAGCCTTGTCCTCTTTAAGTAGATCTAGCAGGGGGTTGTGGTCCATTATTGCTTTCAAATTATGTTCGTAAAGGTATTGGTGGAACTCCCTGACTGAAAATAACCACCAAATCTTCCTTCTCTATCTGGGCATATTTATGTGCCATCAATAGCCAAAGTCCTGGATGCCTACGCTATTGGGTATTCATCTCTAATCGGCCACCTATGAGCTAATACTACCACATACCAAATGGTCTTTCAGGATTTCATTAAAGGTTAAACCAAAGTCATACGCCTCTGCCAATTAGCTTAACCTCATCAAAAATCCCACTACGATTCCCTAGGTTCTCGAATTGCCAAGTAAAACTGACAGTGTCTCAGAATTAAAGGAGGCTTGGGGTCTTAATATTCCTAAACTAAATCTGCCAACTCTTGAAAGGTTTTAGTATCTGGTGCCTCAGGGAAAGTTACGCTCCTAATAACTGGAAAAGTTGCGGGTCCACAAGCTGTCAGGAGAATTACTTGTTGCTTTTCATTTGCCCCAATGTCATTTGCCTGAAAATATAATGCATTATTTTCACATTCTGCGCCCAGTCTTTGACAGCAGGATTGAGTGGGTGAAGCTTCCCAAATAACGGCATGATGCCAGAAATGCTTACCCAAACTCAAAGACGACTGTTGCAAGTGCATTTCTTCAGGAGTGTGCTTTTCTGTTGTTGCCACTGAAATAATTCCAAAGAGGCCTGTATCCTGTCACCAAACCACTCTTTATTTACATGTGGAGAGTCCTTGACATTGATCCAGCTCCCTCAGAGCCAGCTCTCAGGGTGAATGGGATGTCTGACACTCTTGTTCTTATCTGTCAGCCGGGGATCCTTCATTGGACCAGATTAACAGCCCCAATCATGGAACTCATATTCTATGAGGTCCATCTGACTGACCTTGTTACCATCACTACATCCCTCCCCCTCTGAGTCCGAGACACTGAACCAGCTCCCTCAGAGCCAGCTCTCAGGGTGAACAGGATGTCTGACATCCCTTTCCTATCTGTCAGTCAAGGCTCCCTGATTGGACCAGATTAATAGCCCCAATCAGAGAACACATTTTCTATGAGGTCCACCTGGCTGACCTTGTTACAATCACTACAGTTCCAAACTTTATGTGAAGAGTCTCAATGATAAATCTTGAAATGTCTGGCTCTAATTTTTTGACAATGAGCTCTGTAGTCAAAGACTCCTGAACTCATGGAAATAGTCTCTCTCAAATCTCCCCTATTTTCTCCCTTTAATACTTGAAAACTTTGAAAAAGTTTTCCTTCTAAATTAAAATAAAGTACAATCTTCCTTTGTTTAATCTCTTTTCATGGTCATCAGCTTCAGGGTGCTCTCATTGCTTCTTACTTGCAATTTTTTCCTAATGTGGTTATGGTAGATTTTCATATCCCTCTCCAAGTTAGTTTACATCTTCCCTTATTGTAGCATGTACTCTCTGCTTTGTCACCCTGTCCTGTTCTTTTGCACTGCTGTATGGCTTTTTTGTTGCATTTTGTTGAGTCTCCTATCTCTTCAGTTGCCCATTTCTGTCTATTTTGGTAAACAGGACTCTTGCCATTTAAGGATATAAACAGATTTTCTATCACAATACTATTTTTAATAAAACAAAATATTTTTGGAGTATCTTCTACAGGTTGACTTTCCCCTTTTTAATCCTGATGGATTCTTGTGTTCCTTAATGAAGAATTAACACTCTCATAATGGACTGTTATAGGTTTGCTTTGCTTGAAAACCTCAAATAGGATTACATAACAAATAAACTGATAGCATTCAGTTACAGGGCAATTTACGTTTATGTCTCTAGTCTAGCATGTAACTGTTCATTGGCTCATTGATATTCCAACCCATTGGAAACTACCAAATTACAATTAGTTTGGAACACCTTGAATGGTTTCCATGAAAGGTGCTATACAAATACAATATATTGTTGCTGAATATAGGGAGTTCTCCTCAGTTCAGACTGCATAGCCAGGAGTGATGCACTATTGTGCTACCATTGGTGACAAAATAGAGTTACAACAAGATAATTTACATAAACAGGTTTCCTTTGTAAATATGAACATATTTTATGTAATCTGCGTTCAAAGATATGTAAGGTTGTTAATGGAAATGACATTTCAGACAATCAGGTGTGTGACATACACTTTGCATATGTGACACCTTAAGTCATGAACGCACAAATTACAAGATTTAAAATATGCACAGATAATCATGTTTCTTGTCAGGTGGCTGGCTACATATTGAGAAACCGATGGTTAAAGCGACATTGATGTCTGGTAAATTGCCTTGAAGGACAGTTCACTGAATGAGGAGGAATACATACCTGTCTGTGATTTGTGTAGGAAAATTAATGCTTTGTATTTTGTAAATAAGTTTGAAATTTTGTAACTGATGCAGAGGATATTTTTCCCCAGAATATTAAGAACAACAGAGGACCATGTCATTTGATTAATTAACCTATTGTGTCAATTCTGGTCATGATTGTCATTTACTGGAGGTGTCATCTAGAAAGCATGAATTCGAATCCCATACACAGCAGCATAATTGTGGGAAAATGTGAAGTTGTTCATTTTGAATAGAAGAGAATAGAATAGAAATTTTACATGAAAAATACACTGAAAAGTTGGAAGGAAGAACAAAAGAATAGTTTATTATTGAAATGGAGATAAACTGCGGAAAGCTACAACACAAAGGGATTTGGGGAACTTGTGCACTAAACACAGAGAGCTAGCACACACATGCAGCAGGTAATCAGGAAGGCTAATGGAATGTTCGCCCTTATTTCAAGGGGGTTGGAGTATAAAAGTAGGGAAGTCTTACTGCAAATTTATAAGGTCCTGGTGAGACCACATTTGGAGTGCTATGAGCAGTTTTTATAACCTTACTTCAGAAAAAGATTTTATTCCACTGGAGACAGTTCAGAGAAGGTTCACCAGGATGATCCCTGGTATGGAGAGATTGTTTATGATTTTAGATTTAGATTTTATTGTAACATGTACTTGAGTACAGAATTACAGGAGTACAGTGAAAAGTCTACAATGTTGCCACACAAAGTACCATCTTAGGTAGAAAGGTATCTAGGTACAAAAAGCTTAGGTACAAAGTAGTAAGAGAAAGAGAGTTAAAAAGTTAAGCATTACCTTCATAGAATACATAGAAAAATAAAGAAACAAGGTAATAGTCAAAGTACTTCTGAATTTAAACTAGAAAAACAAAGGAATTAAGTCAAAAGTTCAACAGTCTTTGATGAGCCCTCCACTTATCTCACTGTCTGGGAGACCTCAGCTGCTCATTCTCGATGCCATTGCCACAGATACCGTGGGACCTCCCTCATTGCTTGCTTTTCCCGTGTTGGACCATGATGCCATCGCTGCTGCTGCAGTTGAAGCCGCTGCCTCCGCAATCTCCTTCTGGTGCCTCCCCGATCTCCTCTTGGTGCCTCCCCAATCTCCTCATGGTGCCTCCGCAATCTCCTCCTAGTGCCTCCGCAATCTCCACCTGGTGCCTACCCAATCTCCTCCTGGTGCCTCCGCAATCTCCTCCTAGTGCCTCCGCAATCTCCACCTGGTGCCTCCCCAATCTCCTCCTGGTGCCTCTGCAACATGCAGAGAAAAAGAGAAAGAAACGAGAAAGAGATTTCTGAAGAAGCGTCCAGACCCGAAATGTCAACTTTCCTGCTCCTCTGATGCTGCTTGGCCTGCTGTGTTCATCCAGCTCTACACCTTGTATTCTGAGAAAGAAATGGATGAGTTCTGGCTGAAGCATCCTACTCTGTTACCACCTTGAATTAGAGATGGGCAAAGGCTAAACAGGTTGGGACTCTACTCACTGATGTTTAGAAGAATGAAAGGTGATGTCATGGAACCATGTAGTATTCTTAAGGCAATTGACAGGGTCTACACTGAGAGGATGCTTGCCTTCATGGGAGAGTCTAGGACCATAGGCATATTTTCAGAATAAAGGGACACCAAGTTAAGACTGAGATGAGAAGAAATTTCTTCAAAGAGGTCTTGACTAAGGGACAATGAAGGTACAATGATATACTTCCAATTCAAGATAGTGTGTGACTTGCTGACCTTGTCCTTCTAGACGATGGAGGCCGCTGGTTTGGAAAGTGCTGTCAAAGGAGCCTTGGTCAGTTGTTGCATTGTTTGTTGTAGATGGTGCACACTGCCCATACTGTGTGTGGGTAGAGGAGAGAGTGAATGTTGAAGGTGGTGGATGTGGGAATCTGTTAAGCCAGTTGTTTGTGTTGGATAATTCAAGATTCTTGAGTGTTGTTGGAGCTGCACTCAGCCAGGTAATTGGAGAGTACTCCATCATGCTCCTGACTTATGCCTTGTAGATAGTAGACAGGATTTGGGGATTCAGGAGATGAGGTCATTGCTGTAGGATTCCTAGCCTTTGGTCTGTTCTGTAGCCACAGTAGTTATCTGACTGGTCAGGTTCAGTTAATAGTCAACGGAAACCCCCAGAATGTTGATAGTGGGGGATTCAGCAGTATTAATTCCATTGAATATCAAGGGGTGATGATAACATTTTCTTTTGTTGAAATGGTGATTGCCTGGTACTTGACTGTGTAAATGATACTTGCCACTGCAAGCTGGAATGCTGTTCAGGTCTTGTTTCATTTGGACATGCATTGGTTCAGTATCTGAGGAGATCTGAATGGTACTAAATATTGTGCAATCATCTTAGAACATTCCCATTTCTGACTTTAGGATGGAGGCAAGGTCATTGATGAAAAGTTGAAGATGGTTGGGCCTAGAACAACACCTTGAGGAACTCCTGCAGCTGTGTCCTGGGACTGAGGTGATTGACAACAATCACAACCATCTTCTTTTATTTTAGGAACAACTCCAGGCAGAGGAAAATTTTGACCTGACTTCCATTGACTCTAGTTTTGCTACAACTCTTAGATGCCATACTTGGTCAAATGTTCTTTTCAAGTCAAAGGCAGACACTCTCACCTCAGCTCTGAAATTCAACTGTTTTGTCCATGTTTGGACCAATGCTTTAATTGGGTCAAGAGCTGGTTGGCTCTAGCAGAATCCAAACTGGGCACCAGTAAATAGGTTATTGTTAAACAAGTGTTGCTTGATACCAGTGTTGTTGACTGCTTCCATCACTTTACTCTGATTGAAGGAAGACTGAAGGCATGGTAATTTCTCAGTTTAGAATTCTGTGGACAGGACATGCCTGAGCAAATTTCCATATTTCCAGACGGATGCTAGTATTACTAGAACAGTTTTGTACTGGAACAATTTGGTTAGTGATGTGGCTGATTTTGGAGCACATATCTTGAGTACCATTGCCGGAACATTAACAAGTCTCATAGCCTTTGTAGTACTCATTAGTTTCAATCCTTTGTTGATATCATGTGGAATATTTTGAATTGGCTGAAGACTGGCATTATTGATGTCAGGGTCCTCAGGTGGAGGCTGAGGTGGATCATCCAGACAGCAGTTCTGACCCAGGATGGATACAAATGCTTCAGGTTTTTCTTTACACTGATGTGCCAGGCTCCCATTTCTAAGGATGGGGATATTTGTGAAGCCTCCTTCTCCTAATAGTTGTTTAATTGCCCATCATCATTAACTATTAGGTATAGTAGGACTGTGGAGATAAGGTCTGACCCATTGGTTATGGATTTGCTTAGATCTCTGCATCACATACTGCTTATGCTGGGGTTGGTTGGCTTGCCGAGCTGGTTTGTTGTTCTGCAGACGTTTTGTTACCATGCTGGGTAATATCATCAGTGCAGCCTCCGATGAAGCGTCAGTGTGTTTTCCCGCCTGGTTTTTAAACTCTGGGGTCCGTTGAGCTGGATTGCCTCACTGCTGGTTTTCCTTCGTAGTGGAGTGTATATGGGGTCGAGCTCTATGTGTTTGTTGATGGCTTTCTTTGTGGAGTACCAGGCTTCTAGGAACTCCCGTGCCTGTCTCTGCTTAGCTTGTCCCAGGATTTTGGTGTTGTTCCAGTTGGAGGCTGCACTGATGATGTTACCCAGCAGGGTAATGAAACATCTGCGGAACAAGGAATCAGCTTGGTGAGCCAACCAACCACAACATCCACAACCTGAGCTACAAAACTACTCCAAAATTGCTTTTGCTGTTGGCACACTGTAATCTTGCATTGTGGCTTCAACAGGTTGACTCCTCATGCTTAGGTATTCCTTGTACTGCTCCTGGTATGTCCTTCCACACTCTTCATTAGATTAGAAGAATGTATGGTTTTTTCAGAGTGTTCACAGAAATAATGAGAGATTAGATGCTTGCTAATAGAGTCAACATAGAAATGTAGAGCCTGCTCTGTCATTCAGTACGATCATGGTTGATCATCCAGCTAAGTACTTTTTTCCTACTTTCTCCCAATACACTTGGATCCCTTGAGCTCTTGATATCTAACTCCTTGAAAACATTCAATGTTTTGGCCCCAACTGCTTTCTGTGGCAGAGAATTCCACAGGCTTACCATGTGCTGGATACAGAAATTCCTCATTATCTCAGTTCCAAAGGGGCCTACCCCATTTTCTGAGACTATGACCTGGACTGTTTTAGACTCCCTGGTCATTGGAAACATCCCTTCCTTAATTTACCCTATCTAGTCGTATTAGAATATTTAAGGTTTCTGTGAGACTCCTCCCCCCCACCCCCCTCAAACCCCTCAATTCTTCAAAACTTCAGTGAATATTGTGCTAACAGATCCAGTCTGTCTTCAAACATCAATCCTGCCATATCAGGAAACAGCCTCAGAAATATTTGTTGCACTCCGTCTACAGCCAGGATATCCTTCCTCAGATAAAGGAGACCAAAACTGCACACAATATTCCAGGTGTGGTCTCACCAAGGCCCGGTATAATTGCAGCAAGGCATCCCTGCTCCTGTACATGAATTCTCTTGCGATGAAGGCCAACACACCATTTACCTTCTTCACTGCCTACTGCACCTGCAGCCTTACTGGTCTTGTTGTACCTCACCCTTTCCTCATCTATTGCCATTCAGATAATAATCTGCCTTTCTGTTTTTGCTACTAAAGTGGATAACCTCACATTTATCCAGTTTATACTTCATCTGCCATGCATTTGCCCACTCACTCATCCTGCCCAAAATTACACTGAAGCATCTCTAGATTGTCCTCAAAGTTCACCCTCCCACCCAACTTTGTGTTACCTGTAAACTTGAAGATAATACATTTAGTCTCCTCAGCTAAATCATTAATATATTATAGCTGGGGCCCAGCATGAGCCTGGGGTATCTTAGTGGTCACAGGCTGCCGCTCAGAAAATGATCCGTTTATTGCTACTCTTTGTTTCCTGTTTACCAACCAGTTCTCTTATCCATGTCAGCACACTGTTCCTAATCCATGTACTTTAATTTTACACGTTAATCTCTTACGTGGGATCTTATCGAATGCCTTCTGCAAGTCCAAGTAAACTGCATTCCCTCTTAACAACTCTACTAGTTATATCCTTGAAAAATTCCATGATTTGTCAAGTATGAATCTCCTTTTGTCAATCCATGCTTACTCTGCCCAATCCAGTGTTGTCATTCTGACATTATCAGACCACTAGAGCAATACTTCTGATCTTAAAGTGACACTTTTCTGATTGTCCTGTACAGAGATTACCACTGTTTCTGTGTGTATAAAATCAACTGGTAGCAGTTGCTGAATGTAATACAATGCTGACTGAAGTGGGTGCTCCTTGCACTGAGAGGGTCCATTGGCAGGAAATTTTCTGAGGAAGGGTCACTCGACCCAAAATGTTAACTCTGATTTCTCTACTTGCCAGACCTGCCGAGCTTTTCCAGCAATTTCTGTTTTTGCGGCAGGAAATATTATTTTGTTGCCCAAAGCATCCAGATTGATACAAATAAGAAGAATTTCTTTCCATCTCCGCAGGTTTTGTGAACTTGATCCTTACGCTGTGTTTCACCAAGCTGCCGAGAACTGCAGAGAATCGCAGTGATGGGCTTGAGATGGAGGTGGGAGGTGGGGAGGTCGAGGAAGAAATTGATGATGTCTCACTCGGATATGATCTGTGTAAGTCATTTCCATCAGCAGCAATTGCAGTTTACGATCTTTTATAGAGAGCTCATAAATCCTGTTAAGTAATGAATTTCTCGTACACTTAAATGATAGGCAATGATATTCAATAACTTTGCAACATTGAGTCCCCCCACCAACCTCCCGGGAGAAGGAGAGAAGGACAATGAGCTCAGACTAACTAGAAATAATCCCAGGGTTAATATTTACAGGCCAGTGCTTTTTTCTCAAGTAAAGATAAAAGCTGAGGAAAAAGGTCTTTTAAATTATGAAGCAATACAATCATACAGAAATGGAAAGGATCTTTTTGGTTGGAGGGTTAAAATCATTATCAAAGTCAAATACACAGGAACACCACCGCCTGCAAGTTTTTCTCCGGGCCACGTGACATCCTGACTTGGAAACGTAACACCGTTCCTTTACTGTCACCAGGTCAAAATCCTGGAACTCCCTTTCTGACAGCTGTGTGTGTGTGCCCAAACGTCTCAAGGACTGCATCAACTCAAGAAGGCAGCTCCCCATCATTTTTCTGAGTCATTTAGGGATGGGTAATAAATGCTAGCCCAGCCAGAAATGTTGACATCCCATGAATGAATAACAATACTATAAGTCATAAATATAAGATAGTCACTAACAAACCCAATAAGGAATTTCTTTACCCAATAAATGGTTACAATATAAAAGCTGCTAATACTAGGAATGTTTGAGATGATGGACAGAGATGCATTTCAGGGAAGGTTAGCTAAAAATGTGAGGAGGAAATAAATTGAAATATAACCTGAAACTGTGGGACAAATGTTCTTAGGAGGAGGCTTGTGTGGACCATAATCACGGGCATATACTTCTTTAAAAAATTAAAAACAGCCTGGAAAGGTAATAAGAAAGGAAGTATTAGAATGAGAGAAAGCTAGCCGGAAGTATAATACCAGGAAGAGTTTCTATAAATATTTAAAAAGAGTTAACAATGTAAGTGATGATGAGTCTGGAGAATTAATAATGATAAATAAGTTTATGACAGATGAATTTAATAGGTATTGTGTTTCAGTCTTTAGTATAGAGGTTACAGTAACAATACAGAAGCAGTGATAAATCAGGAAATGGAAGGGAGCGAGTAACTCAACAAATTACAATATCGGGGAACTGGTATTGAGTAAATTGTTGGAGCTGTAGGATGAGAACCATTGGGTACTGATGGTGTTCATCCTAGACTCTTTAAAGAAATGGCTAGTTAGATAGTTAATGCATTAATTTTACTTTTCCAAAACTCCCCTGTTCGGGGAAGGTCCCATTTGATTGGATGATAATGAATGTAAATCTGTTATGCAAATGGGAGGGAGACAGAATGCAAGAATAAGCCAGTTAGTTGAACATCCGTCAGTAGGAAAATATTAGAAGCTATTATTAAAGAAGTTACAGTTGGACACATAAGTCCAAGGGAATCATGCAGAGTCACATGGTTTTATGAAAGCGTCGTCACATTTAACCAACCTGTTGGAGTTCTTTGAGGAAGTGATATGTGCCGTGGATAAAGGGGAACTGGTGGTGTACTGTGTTTAGATTTCCAGAAGGCATTTAATAAAATGCCACATCAAAATAATTGCATGAGGTAAAAATTCACAGCGTAGGGGATGGTATATTGGCGCAAATAGAAGATTAGCTGGATAACAGGAAGCAAGTAGGGTTAATGCATCTTTTTCAGGTTGGTAAGACATAATAAGTAGTTTACCACAAAAATGAATGCTGTAACCTCAACTGTTTACAATTTTTATAAAACACTTGGCTAAAAGGATGGAAGGTATGGATTGTCAAATTTGCTGGTATTACCAATATAGGCTGGATAGTAAACTATGATTAGGAATACAGAGGCAATAGAAAGATATAAATAGGTGAAGTAAGTAGGTCAAATCTGGCAAATGGAGTATAATGTGGGAAAATGTGGAAATATCCTTTTTGGAAGGAATAAGAAAATGGAAACAGATTATCTAAGTTAGTGACAAATTGAAGAGTTCTGAGATGCAGAGGGATCTGGATGTCCTGGTGTATGGCAATAGATTATGTTAGTATGTAGGAAAACAAGTAATTAGGAATTAATAGAATATTATTGTCTATTGCAAGGGGATTTGAATACAAAGTATTTGTTATGCTTGAGTTATACAGGGCACTGGTAAGAGCACATCTGGAGTACTGAGTACAGTATGTGGGTACCTTATTTAAGGAAGGGTGTAAATGCATTGGAAGCAGCTTACTAAATGTTTACTAGACTGCTTAGATCCCTGTTGATATTATTATTGGCGAAGTTATAGCCCGGACTGACATCTGGCTTGATAGATCATATTTTCTTTTTGGTTTTAACGAGATAGTCTTACCGAAACACAAGCACGCAATGCTGCAGATTTGGGTTTAACAACAAAAAAGAAGTTTATTATGCAAATGAAATGAATAAAAATGTAGAATAAGTCAAATTATTTACATATAATATGCTTTGAAAATTTGAAACATGAAGTAAAGATACAATCCCAATAACATCCCATATAGTACTCAAACACCAGAGAAAATGCCTTTCCTATCCGATATAGGGTTTGAGTCAGTTGTGAAAATCTCATAGCCTCTTGCTTAATTAGTCATACAATTCAGCCATGACTTTTTCAGCTTCACATAACCCTGCTGGAGGCCTAGTCTTCTGGTTTGCCAGTCTGGAACTTTTAAGCTAAACTCATTCCACTTAGTAACAGAATTTTAACACGTTAAAACTATCTGCTCCCTTTCTCAGGAGCAACTGCTTCACAGATCCAACTACAGCCATGACTTCTGCAGAATTGCCCAAACTATAATTGAAAAAAATATTTTTTTCCTCCAAGATATAGGTGTTTCCCCTAAACCCAAAAACTCCAGAATCTTCTACCTGAAAGCTTAATGCACGACTTTGCTAATATGTTCACTTGTAAATTCTTCCAGTGTAAACAAATTATTAGGCTCAAAAACTATCTTTCCCACTCTTTTTAAAAAGAAATCATCATGGCTATAGAAATATTTAAAGGTTAACCATTAAAGCACTTCAGACACACAGAAAACTCAAAAGCCATTTGTTCAAATTCAAAAATCCAAACTCAAAAATAAGTGATGTTAAAATATATATAAGCCACAAACAGTACACCGTAAGACTAAAAACTGAAATGTGTGGGTTGCCTTATGAGGATAGGTTGGACAAGTTAAGCTTGTATTTGCTGGAATTTAGAAGAGTTTAAAATAAAGATACAGTTGAAATGCCTTTTCTCAGGGGGTGGTGAGTCTTTGGAAGTCTCCTCCTGAAAAAGCAGTGGGAGCAGAGTACTCAAATATTTTAAAGGTAGAGATGGATAGATTCTTGTTAAACAAGGCGGTGGAAGTTATCAGAACTCAGTGGAATGCAGATTTGAGGTTACAATCAGATCAGTCATGATCTTTTTGAGTAGTAGATTAGACATGAAGGGTTGAATGGCATACTCCTACTCCTTGTTCCTTGTCATACTTGTGCCAAATGGCCTGTGTAACTATGTAATAAGTGAGATATATTGGGTTGGTGGTGGCACGGTGGTACCATCAATGGCCTAGTAATCCAGAACTCCAGTCTAATGCTCTGGGCACATGGGTTCAAATCTGACCACATGGTGAAACATGAAGTCAATAAAAACAAAAATCTGGAATTAAAATATTGCTAGCCTAATGGTGACTGTGTAACCACTGCCCATTATCTGGTTCACTCATGTCCTTTAGGGAAGGAAATCTGCCTTCTTTACTAAATCTGGCCTACACATGAATCCAGACCCACAGTAATGTGGTTGACCCTGAACTACCCTCTGGGCAATTAAAGATTGGCAATGAATGCCTAGCCAGTGACACCCACATCTCATGAACAAGGAAAAAATGAGACAAGTGCCAGAACTGCTACACATGATGGAAATATTCTGCTTACAAAATATTTTTCCACTTCTGTGCCTGACGTCTCCAAACAAGATGCCTGTCTACTTAAGATCTGAGGTTGTCGGACAACCTTAACAAACTGTTCCTCATGTTCACGAGCCAAGACGGTGGGTGTTCACCACAGATGGCATCATGGGCCGTCATCCACAAACAGGCACTTCCTAGCAAGTGGAGGTTTTTGGGTAGTTGGGGGTGGGGGAATGGAAGGGTGAGCCAATAGTTCTTGTTTTTCTGCTTGATAGTCTGGGACACTGAGATGAAGAATTCCCTGCCATCAGCCCAGCTGAGACCAGCTAAATTAGCCCAGCCTGGGGATCACATTGGGACCTGCCTAGTCATCTACCTCCTGAGCCCTAACTGCTAATGTGGCTTTGAGAATTAATACTCCTCTCCTGGATAGAATTCTGACATTCAAGTTTTGATGTGTGGTGTTGATATTCAGTGCTGAATTATTACCTTGCATATGCATATGTTAAATAACAATGAAGTTTCACTGGAGAGTGAGTTTATAATGTACTTTATTTTAATACATGAATGTACAAAGATCCTGCTGCAGTTTACACCCAGACTGTCACAGTGATCTTACATTGCTCTTCTCTTTTGGACTAGCTGAAGTTCACAATCACGCCACTAGATGGCAATCTATCCTACAAATTGGCAACTCAAATTGCAAAGTGGATAATCCTTCATTTCTATCTAATATACTGATTGCCTGAGTTCTTTCCTCTGATTCTATTCCTCTAAATCCTCAGAAGTCAACTCTGCAGCTTCATCCAAATCACTCCCTTCTTTTGTAGTGACTCCTCTCTCTTTCACTCTTAACGAAAATAAGATGTTACAGCAACCAGTTACTCTGTAGCAATATAGTTAACAGTTTTTAAAGATAGACCAGTGTGCTTATGTAAAACTCCTGAATGTCACGATCTTCATTGATTTTTTTCACTTTTCTTTACAGATAAACTTCCTATAATAAACTGAAAGAACCACATTTTCCAGTGAGTACTGACAAAATCAAATTGTGAGAAGTTGATAAAGACTCACGCTGGTCATAGTGTTAAAGAGTTATCATATTCCACATATTCAAATATTATATTCCACATAATATTTCCACCATTGTATGGAAATAGTCAAAAGATCTTATGACCAGCAGACATGACGAGAGACGATCCTGTGTGCAACTTTATGTTGAACTTAATTGTGTAAATAGTTAACAGGCTGTTAGTCATGTTGCAATTTGTAAGACTTTGGTTAGGTCATAGTCAGAATACTGTACAGAGTTCTGGTCCCCACTCTAATAGAAGGATGTGGAGGCTTTGGTGAAGGTGCAGAAGATGTTTACTAGGATGTTGCCTGAATTAGAGTGTATTAGCTATAAGGAGAAGTTGGATAAACTTGGTTTCTTTTCATGAGACCGTCATGACCTGATAAAATTATGAGAGACATGGACAGGGTGGATAGTCAGAGTCAAAAACTAGGGAGCATAGGTCTAAAGTGAGAGGGGGAAAGTTTAAAGGAGATGTGCAAGGGCAGGTTTTTTACACAGAGGGTGCTGGGAGGTGGGAGAAGCAAAAACTATAGCAATGTTTAAGAGGCATTTGGACAGGCACATGGACAGAGGGATATGGATCACGTGTGGGCAGATGGGATTAGTTTAGAATAGCATTGTAGTCGGCACAGACATGATGCACCGAAAGGCTTGTTCCTGTGCTGTACTTTACTATGTTCAATGTTCCGACAGTAATCTTATTAACAGCTTCAACTTCAGCCACCTTCCTAGATCCTTCCCAGGGCACAACCTCTTCTGAGAACCTACGACCATGAAAACATGTCATATCTTAGGAGGATGCCATAATCGTGGGGGTCATCTTTGTGAAATAAATCAAAATCTGTTCAGAATAGACAAAATGGTCCAAAACAGATTTGCACCTTGTGCAGACGTTTACTCAGCCACCAGAGATCATCAGTTCTGGATTTATAAATAACCCACTTAACATGTAATGACCAGATCCCAGCAAGGCTCCCCAATCCATTACAGTTGTACAGGGACGATTCTGAACTGGGTGCAGAGGGATCCATCTTTTTATTTACTTACTTCTTCAGTTGATTGTAACAAAGTTAATTTATAAAAGATCTCTTCTTTTGTGGATAACTTTCTCCCCTACCCAAATGAACTTGTGTTTTAAAAGAAGTCAATTTAACCACGCTTTCTTGAATTAATAAAGAGTGAGTTTATTAATTAATAAATGCAAAATGAGATAGTAATGCAAAATACATATGCACAGATTAGAAATAAGAGTCTATAGCATAAAATTTCAGTCTCTTAATTGTTTGTGAAGATCGAATAGTTGAATGTTGTGGTTGATAGTGTGGAGGTTACTGGCAGCATTTAAACTGGTAGGTGGATAGTCAGCTTCATGATTCTTAGATAGTAGGAACTGCAGATGCTGGAGAATCTGAGATAACAAGGTGTAGAGCTGGATGAACACAGCAGGCCAAGCAGCATCA
>NC_063354.1:40528774-40555726 GCF_021869965.1 Rhincodon typus | reverse complement strand
CATTTCTGAAGAAGGGTCTAAACCCGAAACGTCAGCTTTCCTGCTCCTCTGATGCAGCTTGGCCTGCTGTGTTTATCCAGCTCTACACCTTGTTATCTCTATCATTAAGCATGTGAACTGGTTTAATAACTATGCCATGCAGAAGAGGACAATAACACAGGAAGGGCGGTCAGGAACATTACGTCATTTGAAGAATGTGTATTGCAATGAAGTTTGTGGTTAAATCCTTTTGGACACAACCTTTGGTTTTCAGAAACCTAGCACTTTGAATTTCATACCATGTGTGTTAGCATCAGCACAACTTTGTTCTCAACGAGTTTCTGTAGGGAGATCTTTGTGGAAAGCAATGTAGAATCATTAATAACCCTTTGTATGGGAACAGCTTATAGAAACTAGATAGAAACACAAAGAAAACAACAGCAATATCTGTCTTCTTTTTCCCTGCTGCCTTTGATAAACCTACTGTTGTTGCTTGCAATTATGTTTCTGAAATTCCAGCGTTTGCTGCCTTTATTTTATCGGTACAAAAAGTTCATTCGTTGTCACAATCAAGTGCGTGGTGATCCATTTGGCAGTATGGCAATGCAGCTGTACACAATGAAATTTCAAAGTAAGTCTTCACTAGGAAAGGTCAGAATCAGCCCCAGTTTGCACCTCTTGACTCTGTATTATAATATAAAAAATTACTTACATAAAAGTATCTTTTGGCTGTAATATGATTTATACACCGGATTGTATTTTGCGAATAGTGAAATATTTTAAGCTTCTCTCCCTGCCAATTCCACTCTAGTCCTTTCACATCTTGTGCAGTTAGTTTATGAATTTCTTTGTGACTAAGACTGAGCTGGTCAGTTCAGCTGCCTTTACCACATTCCTCCCTTCCTCTGGCCCACTAGACTAAACCTCCACTACATTTCAGCACTAACAGTGAATTCACTTCTTCGCTCCCTTGACAGCTATTGTAAATGGTTGTCTCTCTTTAGGCACTTCAAATTTATCATTATCACATCTAACCTCCAAACAGCACTATTGATACCTCTACCCTTTTAAGGTTTCACTCATCTCCAACCTACCTTTTGTCTCTAAAGCCTGTGTCTGCAATGTGGTTGACTCTGGACTGCCTTCTGGACGATTAGGGATGGGCAATAAAAGCTGCTTAGCCAGCGACGCCCACATCCTGTTGCTGAATAATAAAAAAATCCTGTCTTTTCTCATCTATATGCTGTCCCTTGGCCACATCACCAGAAGTGGAAGCAGATACTATAGTGACGTAGTGGAAGCAGATACTATAGTGACTTTTAAAGGGTGTCTTGACAAATACATGACTAGGATGGGAATAGAGGGATACGGTCCCTGGAAGGGTAGGGGGTTTTAGTTGTGACGGGCAGCATGTTGGTGCTGGCTTGGAGGGCCGAAGGGCCTGTTCCTGTACTGTAATTTTCTTTGTTCTCTTTGTAAGACACATCAGGTTCTATGTGGAAATGAGCACACCCATCTCTCACTACCCATCCTGACCTCTCCATTGCTTCCGATTTGTCATCTTGCCTGTCGGACTTTGATCACTGGCTGAGTAGAAACTTCTTCCAACTAAATGTTGGGAACAATGAAGATGTTTGCCTTGAGTGTACGCCACAAACTCTATTCCCTAATCACCAAGTCTATTCCTCTTCTTAGCTGCTGTCTGAGTCGGAACCAAATTGTTACCAGCCTCAGTGTCATTTTAGGTCCTGGATGAACGTCTGACCATAAATCTGCTCCATCCCCTGACACCGCCTCTTTCCATTTCTACTGCAACCAGTCACATCCCCTTTATTTTTAATTCATTTGTGGGATGTGGGCATCACTGACTGCCAGCATTTCCTGCCCATCCCTAGTTGCCCTTGAGAAGTTGGTGGTGAGCTGCCTTCTTGAACTGCTGCAGTCCACCTGCTGTTTGATTCGTTGCTGAACCCCTTATTAATGCCTTGTTAGCTGTAACCGTGACAATTCCAGTACGCTTCCAGTCTGCCTCTCACGTTGCCACCTTCATAAACTGAAGCTTCTCCAAAACTCTACTTCCCATGTACTAATTCGTGGCACGTTCCATTCACCCATTCACTCCTTGCCTCAGCTCACTGACCTATGTTGCTTCTTGGACGTCAATTTAAAAATTCTAATTCATGTTTCTCTCTAGCTCTCCAACCCTCTGCAATATCTGTACCCCTCCAATTCTCCCATCTTGCATGTTGCCATGCCTTCAACTACTGAGCCCCTACATTCTGAAATTCTCTCTCAAAAACTCACAACCTTTTTGACTCTCTCCTCCTTTAGGATGCTGCTTAAAACCTACCACTCTGAGCAAACTTTCCAATATCGGTCCTAATATCCCCAGGTAACTTGGTGTCATACTTTATTTGACAAAACTTTTGTGAGGCACGTTGGGCAATTTTGTTATGTGAAGACACTAGATGAATGGAAGGATCAATAAATGTGGAGCTGGACAAACACAGCAGATCAGACAGCACCAGAGGAGCAGGAAACTCAACGTTTTGGGACAAAACCCTTTGTGAGTACTGGGGAGGGGGAGGGTAGACCAGAAATAAATAGGGGGCGTGGGCGGAGGAAGGGTAGGTGGGATGGTGAAAGGTGGATGCAGGTAGGGGGTTATAGTGATTGGTCAGAGGGAAGGGTGGAGCGGATAGGTGAGTAGGAATACGGACAGGTTGGGTCAGGTCAGGGAGGTGAGGGGGAGGGGGAGGGCAAGACATGGTTTAAGGTTGGGTTGGAGGGATTTTGAAGCTGGTGAAGTCAATATTCAGGCCCTTGGGCTGCAAGATTCCAAGGCGAAATATCAGGTGCTGTTCCTCCAGTTTATGTACGGCCTCAGTCTGACCGAGGAGGAGGCCAAGGATGGACATGTCACCAGGGGAGTGGGAGGGGGAATTAAAATGGATGGCTACCAGAAGGTGGGGTTGGTTGGTGTGTGCAGAGCACAGATGCTGTGCATATTGGTCCCCGAGTCTGCATTTGGTCTCCCCCCATATAGAGGAGACCATATTGGGACCAACAGATGCAATAAATCAGGTTGGATGAGCTACAGGTGAATCTTTGCCAGATCTGCAAGGATTGTTTGGGGCATCAATCGCTTGGATCTCTCCACCCCTCTCACTTCCTCCAACCTCTCCCCATCAGAATGCGCAGCTCTCTGCTCCCTTTTCTCCAACCCCAACCTCACTATTAATCCAGCTTATAAGGTTGGCAGGGCGGGGGGCGCACAGTGGTAGTACGGCAAACTGACCTCTGCATTGCTGAGGCCAGATGCCAACTCTCCTACCGTCCCTTTGATCATGACCCCACTTCTGATCATCAAGCTATCATCTCCCTGACTATCAACAACCTCAACACCTTGGGAGTTCTCCCGTCCACAGTCTCCAACCTGATAGTTCCCCAACTCCACATCGCCTGTTTCTACCTCCTTCCCAAAATCCATAAATCCGACTGCCCCGGTTGAGCCATTATCTCTGCCTGCTTCTGTCCCACCGAGCTCATCTCCTCCTACCTTGACTCTGTTCTTTCACCTTTGGTCCAGGAACTCCCCGCCTACATTCGTGACACAACCCATGCCCTCCACCTTTTCCAAAACTTTCAATTCCCCGGCCCCAAACAATCCTCCCAGATCCGGCAGAAATTCACCTGCACTTCCTTCAACCTGACCTATTGTATCCGTTGCTCCCAATGTGGTCTCCTGTATATCGGGGAGACCAAACGTGGACTCGGGGACCGGTTTGGAGAGCATCTGCACTCTGCACACACCAACCAGCCCGAGCTTCCCGTTACCATCCATTTTAATTCCCCCTCCCGCTCCCCTGGTGACATGTCTATCCTGGGCCTCCTTCACTGTCAGAGTGAGGCCAAACATAAACTGGAGGAGCAACACTTGATATTTTGCCTTGGAAGCTTACAGCCCAATGGCCTCAATGTTGACTTCAACTTCAAAATCCCTCCACCCCCAGCCTTATCTCATGTCCTGCCCCCCTGACCTGATATAACCTACCCTGTCCATCTTCCTACTCACCTATCTGCCTCACCCTTTCCCCTGACCAATCACTATAATCCCTTCCCTGCATCTACCTATCACCATCCCACCTACCTTTCTCCAGCCTCACCCCTTTCCCTCTATTTATTTCTGGGCTCTCCTGCCCTCCTCTCCCCAGTCCTGATGAAGGGTTTTGGTCCAAAACGTTGACTTTCCTGTTTGTCTGATGCTGTCTGAGCTGCTGTGTTTGAAAGGCTCCACGTTTATTGAGTCTGGCTTCCAGCATCTGCCGTCCCTACTGTCTCCTTGTCTTACAAGTGGAAGGGTTGTTGCTATATACATTTAAATGTAGATTGGTGACAGTGAAATAGATGCATTCTGTTTGGTTGGTGATGAATTTTATTCAGTATTTTGGTACAAAGGCAGTGAGTTAAATGCAGGATTCTAAAGGTCTGTCAGTGAGTTTCATCAAAGTCTAACTAATGGTTGGCATTGAATTGCAGAAAGACTAATAGGCACCTGGCAGTGAGTTTCAAAGCTGTAACTAAATCAAAATGTTCTGATGATGTGCCAAATAGGTCCCAATCCAAGAATAACATTCCTTTGGCAAACTAATTGTGTTTAGAAGGTTTAGCAATATTTGGTTCCTTCCCTTAGGTCTATGATACAGATCCTTTATGTAAAAACCTGCTTTCTGTGCAGATCTAGAGTTTCATCCATAGCTTAGCAAATTGCTGTTCAGTTACTCGGCCATGTAGAACTTTGACTATGTTGCACACTCTTAATTTGCACCATTTTGGTCTTGCACCATTCTATAAACATTTCATAAATCATATTTGCGATAGCAGCACTTCCTGGAAAGTGGAATCCAGTAAAAACAACAGTAATACTTTGAAATGAATGTACTGTTCATCCACTTTGACAAATACAAGACAAATAGACCAGTATGTCTCAATTGCCAGTTTTACTGGCTTTTCCTTTGGGGTTGGCTTTTACTGGTGGCCATTTTGCATTTTGCCATAATCGCATCTCTCCTTCAAAAAACACCATTGATACTGCAGTCCTTGCCGGTTGCCACCCCAATTACTTACCACGTTCCTTCTCCTAAACCTCTCCTTATTGTAATTGTTACTGTTTCATTTGAAGTATTGAAGTAATCAGCACAGGAAGAACCATTTAGCCCATCTCTCATTTTGCAAGTGTTAGCCCCACTTCCCCGGTTTCTCTCCTACGTCACCCTGTGTTTCAAATCTTAATGGATTTTATTCTTAAACAGTGAAATGGTCTGCGCCTAAACTATTATCTAAAGCAACACATTCTGTGCTCCAACAAGAGTCTGCATTAAGATTCATGTTTGAGTAAAAGTCTCATAATAACAATAATTCAATCAAGAGACATGCAATCTCAATTTCCAGTGTAAAATTGCAAATTGTTCTCAATAATGTAGAATGTTCATTGGTTCTCTAGAGCACCATAATATGGCTTTACTAATTCCTGCTCTTCAATGGCAGAACTAAATTAGGAGCAACATTATGGCTGATGAATGCTTTAATTCCTGACAACTGGTCTTTAATATAAATTTTAAAAAAAGTCAATGTGTAAATGTATTAATTATTTATGCACATTTAAGTTCAAAATATGGCACAAACACAGAGCTGGCTGGCAGTAGAACTAAAATATTAATGTGCCTCTCAAATTGGAAGAGCCAAAATAATCTCAACAGTTTCTGATGATATTACTGTATTACATTGTGGTGTATTGTCATCTAATCTGTGTATTTAGTTACTAGAACCATGTTCATGAACCTGAAGTGCTGCCAGTGCATGGATCTTTAAACCCATTGTATTTTGTCCATGTCAAGGCCTCTCTTGTGAAATAGGTTTAAGCAGTATCAACCCAGATTAACTTTGGGCCTAATTGACTAACCTGCTCCTCATTTGTTCTAAATGAACAGGCCCTTGCTTTGAAATAAAAGCAGGGAGTGCCGGAGAAACTCAGCTGCATCTTTGTAGGGCAATGGTCTCCAACCCTTTTAAGCATAAGATCACTTTTTGATTTTAAGCAGACCCCAGGATCTTTTTGATGTTTTCTCAGGGGTAAACAATTTATCTTTAGGACTACATAAATCTAAAATCAAGTATATATAATTATTAATTTTCTCCTCCACTCATCAAATCTCAGTGTGACACCTATGATTGCACATTTTCTGCCAGAGATTCGAAGTCTTGGTTGTAGTTTGAGTCTACTACAGTCCATCAAATGGCTATCTGTGAGGGGTGGGGTGTAACACTTGAATGTAGTTCTCTTCATTTGGGAGAAAGTTGTCTCGTGGAAGCATGTGAATGTGAAACAGTGGGTATTTTTTCTCTGATTACAATGGGTGAATGGTGTGAAAGTGTTTCCACATGTGAGGGAACCTTGAACTGAGTTACAGAATGAAATGTACTCATTTAAAATGGAGATGCAAAGGAATTCCTTTCCCCCAGAGGATAGTGAATGTCTAGAATGGTCTACCTTAGAGTGCTTTGGAGGTCAGATCACTGAAGTATTTAAAAAGGAGCTAGATAGATTTTTGAAATATTGAGGTGTTGAGGGGTATGATGAGTTGGCACGGAGGAGGAATTGAGGCCTGGGGCAGAATCAGCCCTGATCTTGTTGAATGCCGGGGCAAAGTTGAGGGGATCAGTGTACTACCCTTGCTCCCATTTCTCGTGTTCTTAACCTTGTTTGCTCTAAGGTGAATAACTTCAGCTACTCTAACCTCTGCCATAGCTGAACTCTTTGATTTCATCCTCTCCTCTTTACCCATCTTCAGAGCCTTGACATTCTTCTGAAAGTGTGGTGCATAACAATATAGGATCAAAGATAGGCCATTCAGCCCATCAGGTCTTTGGACTAGATCATGGCTGATCATATAGCTCAACACCATTTCCCCCACACACTCTCATGGAATCATTGAATCCCTACAGCGTAGGCTGAATGGCCTATCCTTCCCTATCAAGTCCACTCCAACCCCTCCCACCCCCCCAAACGGCATTCCATCCATCCTATCCCTGTAAACCTGCATTTCCCATGGCTAATACACTTAACCTACACATCACTGGACACTATGGGCAATTTAACATGGCCAATCCACCTAACCTGCACGTCTTTGGATTGTACGAGGTAACTGGAACACCCAGAGAAAACACGCACTGACACGGGGAGAAAGTGCAAACTCCACACAGACAGTCGCCCGAGGCTGGTATCGAACCTGGGTCCCTGGCTCTGTGAGGCAGCAGTGCTAACCACTGTCACTGTGTCGCCCTGTTTCCCTTGATTTTATTAGCATCTCAGAATCTATAAACCTTGTCTTGACCATATTTGATAAGTGAGCTTCCACAGTCCCCTGGAGTAGAGAATTATAAAGATTCATCATTCCGTAAGTGAAGAGCTTTCCGACCATTGTCCTTAATGACTTACCCCTTACGATGAGGCTGTGTCCCTTAGTTCTAGATCCCATGTCCAGTGCAAGCATCCATCCTGTATCTACTCTGTCTATCTCTGTGAGAATCTTGTCAGTTTCAAGGAAATCACTTCTCATTCTCTTAAAGTTGAGAAAACAGCCCAGTTTCCTCAATCTCTCCTCATGGGACAACCAGAATTTGTCTGGTGAACCTCCCTGTGGTGTTGAGAATTATCCTCAATACTCCAGCTGAGGCCTAACTAGCAAATTGTAAAGACTTGGTATGACTTCCTAGCATTTGTATTCTCTGACCAAGCATCTCACAAGCTTTCCTCAGTCCCTATTCATGTTGTCCTTCTGCCTTCAAGAACTTGAGTCTGTGTACACCAGGCCCCTTCAGCAGCCTGCTTCTGCTGATAAGGTTACACGTCTCATCTTGATGCCTTCACCAGCTAAAATAATTTCTCCATTTATTCCATTATTCCTTTCTTCAGCTTAAACCCCTCTGTGTGCATCAGCTTGTATGATGAGTTTTGGAGGATTATTGGATCAATACAAAGCACAAAGCCAAGTTGATTAGTTTTTACTTATGTCCACATGGACATGATTAGCAGCAGAATACAGCTGATCACTATCAGGAACCATAACTGGTTGCACCCTTCCCCAGCTGGGAAGTTTTAAACCCACTTAAATTAGCTACTCTGGCCTGAACAAATGAGCTAAGTAGGACCTGGGCTTTGAACCAAAGAATCACCTGAAATTTCAGTCACTGAAAGGAGGTGCTTGAGATAGAAAGTGAATAATACCCCACTGGTCTGTTCTGGGGTGCTAGAAGTTAAATCAACTGATTGGAACTGAGTAAAAACCGAAAGAACTGCAGAAGCTGTAAATCAGAAACAAAACAGAATTTGCTGGAAAAACTCAGCAGGTCTGGCAGCATCTGTGGTGAGAAATCCAGAGTTAACATTTTGGGTTCAGTGACCCTTCCTCAGAAATGATGGTAGCTAGGAAAATGTAGGTTTATATTTAGAAGATAGGGTGGTGTGTGGGGGAGGGGGTAAGGAGTAAATGAGAGGTAAAGATAAAATCCGAAGAGGCAGAAGAACAGTTGGACAGACAAAGGAGTGGATAACAATCTGGCTAGGAGGGTGAATAGCTGTGAATGGGGAGTGTCAGTGGCTAACAATGGAACTGAGTCCTGACTTGAGACCTCTTCAGTGCCGATTATATGGGAAATACTTGTTTCTTCTGTATGAACATTTAATATCGTGATCAGCACAAAATTAAAAAAGAATCCCTTGATTAATGAAATGAAGCTGCTTCTAAAGCATGCTTTTGGTATTAAGTGTCAATGTACTCTTTAAAACGTAGAATTGCGTGTGGCCATATTTTCAGTGCATGGTCCCTTTAAATTACTTTTGAGCAGTTGCGCACATGTGATATTTGTTCCACACAGCCTGTGTGGTACAAACCAGGCTGTTGCACAGCCATTTCTTTGCCCAACTTAAGGAAAGACTGGACTTCAGTCCAGAAGACCCCTACAGTTCTTGAGTCACTGATTCTGCTCTTCTCCCTGGCCATTCTCTCAGGCTGAACCGGACTGTTTGCAGTCTAGGTATCCATTTGACACTGAGTGGAGCTTCTGACACTATATCCGCTCTGTTACCAGGACTGTTTATTTCCACCTCACTACCATCACTCATCTCCACCTCGCCTCAACTCAGTTGCTGCTGACACCTTTCACATTGTCTTTTATTTTTCTCTAGACTTGACTATTCCAATGCACTCCTTAAAAACTGAAAGAATTGTGGATGCTGTCAATCAGACACAAAAACAGAAATTGTTGGAAAAGCTCAACAGGTCTAGCAGCATCTGCGGAGAGAAATCAGAGTTAATGTTTTGAGTCAGGGCCATTCACCCTGAAATGTTAACTCTTATTTCTCTCCACAGATGCTGCCAGACCTGCTGAGCTTTATCAACAATTTCTGTTTTTGTTTCCAATGCACCCCTTGTCAGCCTTCCATTTTATACCCTTTGTGAACTTAAATTCATCCAAACCACTGCTGCTACTATCCAAATCCTGTTCTTTTCAATCCTCTCCTTTCTGAGCTAGATTGATTCTTGGTCTGGCAGCACCTCAAATATAAAATCTTCATTCTCCTTGTCTCTGTATTCTCCTCCAGTGAATCACCTTGGGACGTTTTATGACACGAAAGGTGCAATATAAATGCAAGTTGTTGTTGTTCTTGCATCGCTACTAACAGTGATTTGCAAGTGAAATCCCACAGTGGTAGGATTTGCTTTGAGGATTGGTGTAAAGCAAATGAGAGTGGAAGCTGGCAGTTTGTCGTATAAACTCAGCTGCTTCATTAAACTCCAGTTGGAAAGGAAATCTGTCACCATTTACTGAGTACATGTGACTCCAGTCCCGTGTGATGCAATTGCTCAGGGCAAGCAGGGGTTGACAGTAAAATTCAGCTGTGCTAGTGTTGCCCACATCCTGAGAACAGAGTGAAACAAAAAAGACCTTGCCAGATTTAAAAGCCTTTTCGCATCTAACTCTTTGCTAACTTCTGTTCCCACCCAATCCTTTGTAAAGCACCCTGAAACTTTGCTTTATAACTGGAATCCCATATTGCTGCCCTAATTCATATCTCTTGGGCTGCAACAAGAGAGAATCAGCAGTCATTTGATTCCTTCCTGCTCACCTTTTTCCCCTTTCTCATGAACAACCAATAAGTCTCCCTCTCTATTTTTCCGAGACTCCGGGTCAGTGCTCCTGACCTGAGTGCCTGTCTATGGTCCCACCTTCTGGATTTGGGGTTTGCAGAGTAAAGGGTTAATTCTACAGAATAGCCACTGAGCATGTGTAAAAGGACATAAGTGATAGTAATATCAGATTACATGGAATTGGTGCCTCAACCTGTAAGTCCTTAGCCATATGCCCTCTCTTACCATGTACAAGAATGAACCTTGCATTAATAAAGGACTGAATCATTGCAGTGCCGAAGCACTGAGAGGAATTCTCATTCCACCAGAATTTATATTCCTAGAGTGATATTAATTTCACTAATTGTGGCTAAATTAAAAATGCTTCCATTCCTGCCTTTCAGTCTACAGTTTGATTAAAAAAAAGGGCACTGAGGTTAGCAGCGGCCTTCAAATTAGCTAATTTTGCCACTTTGACACTGTTGCACATTGCTGCTGTTTATCTGCTATTTAATGCGGGGGAGTCCGGTTTATCAAGCTGCATTTGACATTTTCTTCTACCTCAGGTTATAGCTTAATGTTTCTTTCCACTCGGCCCTAATACAGTATATAATTCTGTGTTGGTTAAAGTGGCCAGCCAATTGATTGGTTCCTCGCCTCCCACTTACCGTATCACAAATATAGGAATGAATCTGGATGGTTAAAAGTGTTTTACCCACTTCATTTTGTCTCTTATTTGACAAGGAGGAGCTCTGGGCTCTTCCAACCCTGCCCTGATGACCAGCTTTGATGTACAGGAATGGTGCATCTGTGGCAGCAGAGCAAGATAGCTGTAGGTACAAGGCTCACATC
Source organism: Rhincodon typus (assembly GCF_021869965.1). Lineage (NCBI taxonomy): Eukaryota > Metazoa > Chordata > Chondrichthyes > Orectolobiformes > Rhincodontidae > Rhincodon > Rhincodon typus. Next base: position 40,544,705 of record NC_063354.1, on the reverse strand, counting down.
AGAGACTAGAACACAAGATCTTTGCTGATACTCCAGGTTAGCACCTGGAAATATTGCCTTGTGGTTCACATGCTGAGCTGAGGCCCCCTTAGGTTGATGCAAAAGATATTATGGGCATGATTTCAAAGAACATAAGGTAGTTCTCCCTGGCATGCTAGTCAATAGATCCTTAAATCAGCATTACTAAACCAAATTATCTGGTCACTATCTCAAAGCTGTTTTGGGATCTGTCTGTGCAAATCAGCTGCTTTGTTTCATACATTACAACAGTGGCTACATTTCAAAAGTTCTTCATTGGCAACAAAATCATTTTAGACACGTTGTGGTAGCTGCTATAAAAATGCAATTATTTTTTGTCCTTAGCAAATTATAGCACCATATGATGAAGCTGACAACCACTGTGTTTCCCAGCTGACATAAATCTTTTAACATTTGTCTTACAAAAGTCCGATAAAGGATTGCAGTTAGTCTAATTAAACAATATCGTTGTTTTAATTATAAAATCGAATGAAATTCTTAATGAACCACATGGCTGAGGAAGGTCAAAAAGCGGGGTGAAGCTAGTTCATCTCAGATAAACAGGCTGCAGTGACCTCATTATATTCACCAGAGACAATGTCATTCTATTAAATCATGAGCCAGCTTGACAGGTGTACAGGAAACAACACAGAGCCAGAAAGCTAGAAACTGTGTATTTCCTGAATTTGTCTTTTGTTAAATTTAAAGACTGCATTTGGCAAATAGATCAGCATTTACATGAATACCTAATAAATCTTCTTGGCTTTGCTTACAGTGAGCTGGGCTAAATGCTGTCGCTTTTAGCTGTGCATATGTGACAACAAGCTGAGAAAGGTTAGATCAGCGCTTTGGAGTGACACTATCAGGTGTTGCTCTTACTGTAAGGCTCAGTTGTAATGGCAGAAATCAGACGATGTATAACAAGGAGATCCTGAATGGTGCATCTGCCTGATATTTTTCTGGGGCGTGAATGTTAGAAATAATGCAATGTAAATTTGTTACTGAATGAAGGAAACAGGTGAAGGATTGAAGTCAAAAAATAACTTGACATTATCCAGTGATAGACGCAGGAGATGTAAGGTAGGGGCACCTGTCAGATTTCTGACCATTTGGCTATGGTAGAATTTCGGCATAATTCATACTAATGTTGTCTGTCTTGGCTCAGTCATAAGGTTATGGGCTCAAGCCCAGCTCCAGACACCTGAGCACAAAACCTAGGCTGACTGAAGGTGTACTGACATGTTGTGACATTAAAAGGAAGATTCATCTGTTATCCCAGGTGAATGAGAAAGATTCAATGACACTATATAAAAAACGAGCATGAGACTTTTCCCTACAAATTCTTACCTGCATTGGTTATACCTCAGCACATTGCTGCTATTGGGAGCTTGCTGTGTGCAAATGCAACACATTTGTTGCATCAAAGGTAACTGTGTGCTGAATTTTAACCTGCAAGTGTAGGTGGGTGGGTTTCAATGCATATGGCAGGATAAAACAAGAGAAGAAATGTTTTCTGTTTTTGACTGGAAATGCATTTCTTATTCATGTGGGAAAATACAGGGGATCAATGACTGCATGCAGTTTAAAGGAAGGGTGACTGGACCCAAAGCGTTAAGTCTGATTTCTCTCCACAGATGTTTCCACACCTGCTGAGCTTTTCCAGAAATTTCTGTTTTCGTTTCTGATTTCCTGCATCTGCAGTTCTTTCAGTTTTTATTTAGCCAGGACAGTTCTTTAAGTAAAAGGGATTCCACTTCTGTAATTATGTAACTACCAAGAAAATTACCATATATGCCAATGCAAGATACCCAGGAAGCTGCCGTGATATCTTTCTCCTGTACCAGTCAAGTCCACGACAGATGTTTGTTCCTCCAAATAAAATCAGCAGATAGTTCTCGGGAGATGAAGGCTAAACCCCAAGAACATGACTTCTGTCACCTTTGAGGAGCCATACGATTGAAGCACAGAGCCAAATGAGCCCCAGAAGTATCACTGAGCAAGATGCTGAAGATGCATCTGAGATGCCTGGACAGAGCTGGGGCATCCTCCAGAGGATGGTGCTTCCTGCACAACATTGTACAGCAGCAAGAACAGCTACTGGAGGAACAAGGTGTAGATGGTGCTGCATCTTTAAAGGAGTCAGAGGAGCAGGAAGAACAACAGAAGGGAGACGATGACAAAGGGCCTGTGTATTCATTTAACTTACAGAAATGTGTAGGGCAGAGTAATTCCAGCTGTAGCTAATCTGCGCTAACACAGACCCCGTTCTGAATTTACAGTGTCTCCAAGACCTTAGTACAATTCATTCTCACAGTCAATAACCCATCTCTCTTGCTGACACCCATTGGTCATCTTCTGCTCCTGGCACCCCACTTTTCACATGACCCACTCAGTGGCATCAGTGGAAATGTTGGAACAATGGAGCTTCGAAACAAAGTTTCTGATCATCACACAGAAATGTGATAACTTAATACTGTGTTAAATATCCAAGTGATTGTCTTTGCGAAGCTGTAAACATCCTTTTTTAAAAAATTCACTCCTATGTACTTTTCTCCATGTGTTTCTCTCATTGACCATTCACTCTTACCTTTTAGCATTGAGTTAGACACCACCTCGTTACACTTCACTGAGGTGTTGATGGCCAAAGTGAGATCTCTTCCCCATCCTGTTTAAAGGTGGAGGACTTACCATGTATGCCTCTGGTGACGGCTCACATGCAATTGACTGTCCGCCCTATACCTGCTGCTCCACTGACTTCCTATCAATGTAAAATCCTGTCATTTCTTAGAACTCTTGCTAGAACTGGACCAATCCAACTACCTCCCGAAGGTGCCTGGTGCCTACGTGAACGCTGACGGAACTGGCACGTTTTCTGCTGCTATTCTAGAAATGTCCCCCAGGTGGATGGAGTTCACATCCCTGTGGATGGAGGAAGAAGTCAGCCTCAGGGAATGGGAAAGCATAACGAGACGTGGCAGTGGGGTTGAACAGCAAGAGAATACACAGTGTGGATCTGGAGGAACACAGCAGGCCAGGCAGTATCAGAGGAGTAGGAAGGCTGACGTTTCGAGTTGGGACCCTTCTTCAGGAATGGGGAGGGGAAAGGGAGCTCAGGAATAAATAGAGAGAGGAGGGGTGCGGCTGGGGAAGGTAGGTGGGATGGCGATAGGTGGATGCAGGAAGGGAGTGGTGGGGATTGGTCAGTGAGGTCGGAGGGGTGGATAGATGGGAGAGAAGATGGACAGGTTGTGTCAGGTCAAGGAGGCGGGGATGAGAGGGAGGGTTGGACATGGGATGGGGCCGGGGGTGGGGAGATTTTGAAACTGGTAAAATCCACGTTTAGGCCATCGGGCTGTAGGCTCCTGAGGCAGAATATGAGATGCTGCTCCTCCAGTTTGCGGGTGGCGTCATTGTGACACTGGAGGAGGCCCAGGATGGACATGTCACCCAGGGAGTGGGAGGGGAGTTAAAATGGTTCGCAACTGGAAGGTGTTGTCGTTTGTCGCAAACAGAGCGCAGGTGCTCTACAATCGCATCTCTTGCGTTTCCCACTCCTCTGCCCTCACATCCCCTCCCCCCAACAAGAAGCAATTTTTTTACATGGAGGGTGGTTTGTGTGTGGAATGAACTTCTAGAGGATGCGGATACAGTTACAATGTTTAAAAGACATTTAGGCAAGTATATGAATAGGAAAAGTTTGGAGGGATATGGGCCAGGAGCAGGCAGGTGGGACTAGCTTAGTTTGGGAATATGATTGGCATGGATTGGTTGGACCGAAGGGTCTGTTTTTATGCTGTATGACTTTATGACTCTATGACATATCTAGCAGATTGTGCCTATAAGAGTCGGTGAGAGAAGAAACAAGTGGGAAAAACCAATATGGATTAGTGCTCAGCAACCTATCTTTCAGAGCTGCATTTTTCCACAATAGTATTGTTGTGTGAACACAACATGGTTCTTGTAGAAGGGACGTTCATTCAAAGCCATTGTGTTGTGTGGTACTGCGAGATTCAGACTGATCTAGCAGCTTAAAGCTGGGTATCCATGTGGAACATTCAAAGCAAGAGAATTGGATTTAGCCACAATCTGTAACCAGAAATCCCCTACTCTACCATTACCATCAAGCCATGGGATCTGCCCTGGTTAGATGAAGAGGGCATCCTGGGAGTAGTGCCAGGTATAGCTAAAAATTAGCTGTCAACCTGGTGAAGATATAGCAAAGGATTAACTGGCTGGGGGTTAGGTGGGGGTCTTGAACATGAGGGCACCGTTTCAGGATAACAAGCTGATAAATTAAAAAAATTTATCCATGGGATGTGATACAACAGGCTAGGCCAGCACTTATTTTCCATCACTCACTACCCAGGGTCAGTTCAGAGTCAGTGACATTGCTGTGGGTCTTGAATTACATATTGATCTGACCAGGTAAGGATGTTAGACATTAGTGAACCAGATATTTCTTTTTTACCATGGCCAATTGGCAGTGGTTATATGGTCACCATTAGATTAGTCTTTTATTTCAGGTTTCTTTCAAATTCAAATTTCATCATCTGTCATGGTGGGATTTGAACCTGTGGTCTCAGAATGTTAGCCTGCAGCTCTGGGTTACTAACCTAGTGATGTTACCACTCCTACATCACCACCTCCCCCTCAGGACTGAGATGAGGAGAAATGTCTTCACTCAGAGCTTGTGAATACTTGAAATTCTCTATTGGGGATGCTCCATCATTGAATGTGATTAAGGCTGAAAGGAGCAAATTTTTGGTTTCTCAGGAAATCAAGAGAAATGCGGGTGTGGGTATGAAAGTGGAGGTGAAGTTCAAAACCAGCCAGGGACATGGCAGCTGAATGGGGAAACAGGCTGAGTGGGCCAAATGGTCTCCTCCTGCTTCCCATGTTCCTATACTTGCAGACCGACCAAAAGAAGCAGCTCGCTAAATACAGAACTTAGTGCTCCCACGACCAAAGGATCCAATGAAAGCTCTGCTATTCTATCATGTCCCGTCATTGTAAATGGTGATGGGTAATTAAACTCCAATCAAAGGAGGAGGCTCGACAAATATCCCAATTTTCAATAATGGTAAAGCACAACATGTCAGTGAAAAATGCAAGACTACATGCAAATGTTTGCAGATATTTTCAGCCAGAAGTACTGAGTGGATGATCCAACTCAGCCTCCTTGTGGTGGTTTCTACATCAGAGATTTGCAGACATGATACGTCAGACTTTTCTCATGCTGAAGCTTTATTTACAATGTCTGCAGTACAAGCATCCAGCTTGGGTTTCTCAGTCACCACACCCACAAGCTTGACTAACAGCACAGAGAGCATGAGTAGACACACATAGTCAAACTGCCAACAATGGAAGACTATACAGCCGCCAGCATCACAGATACCAGTCTTCAGTGAGCTTGACCCACTCCAGTAGATATCTAAATATACACTGAGCACACTGTTACAGCAAAGGCTATGGGTCCCACCATCAGCCAGTTTGTGGAAGTGAAAACTCTGCTCCAGTACTAGTCATGCTCCAAGCCAAGCTGTTCCATTATAGGCACAACACTGGCATCTAATGTAGAAAATTGCCCCATTAAACAAAAATAAGGTGGCATCCAACCCAGTCAATTACTGCCACATCAGTTATTTTCAATCATTGGCAAAGTAATGGAAGGTGTCATCAACAGTGCTATCAGGTGGCACTTACTCAGCAATAACCTGCTTACTGATGCTCAATTTGAATTTCACCAGCCCATTCGACTCCAGATTCTGTTACAACCTGGTCCAAGCTTAGAATATAGAACAGTATAGCACAGGAACAGGCTCTTTGGCCTTCATGCCTACCATAGTCAAAAGAGCTGCATTCCAGAGGTGAGGGGAAAGGAACACTCTGCACTGGTCTTCAGCTGCTTCATCGATGATCTTCTGCATGTTGTGCCCAGTGTTGTATGTGTACCTTGCCTTTAAGAGGCTCTACCTTTAAGAATTGCATGCAATTTGTGTATACAATGTTGGAACTCTGCCTGTCAGTTAGTCTGCAATGGTTTTACATGCTGTAAACGTAGAATTTGGTTTGATTTAATGTCTGCTTCATAACTTATATTGTGTTTTACTGTTGTGAATAAACTAACCAATGGACTGAATCAATTGCAGATGTGTGCTTGATTATTAGACTAACATCATTAAAGTGACACCAGTAGAGGCATATATGATTCATAATTTGAAACACAATCTGTAATCAGTTTGGAATCTTCTGGAACTAAATTTCTTTTAAAGTGAATGCTGAAAGACTACAAAAATGGCTGACAATGGTTAGGTGACTTTTACAAATTTTCTGCAGACTGTCTCGTCTCTGTAAAGTTCCAAACTGAATAACCATGGGTAGGGACCTCTCCCAAGAATAGACATAACAAGACAAAGTTCATTTATGGAATTTATGCCTGATTTTGTTTTCGGATTTACTCAAAACGTAGAACTATTAAACCCTTGGACTGCTTGTCCCTGAGCATGATACTTAGTTTAAGAATGCTTCAGGAGGCAGTTTATCATACTCTCATGTGATTAAATCATCTCTCCCCCACCCCATCCATGCTCCTTTGTATAGCAGTGGATTCTGGAGTTAAACCACCTTGAGCTGCATAAAGCTCAGGTCAGACCCCGTTTGGAATATAATGAGCAGTTTTGTGCCCCATATCAAAGGAAGAATAGTGCTGGCCTTGGAGGGGTCCAGAGGAGGTTTACAAGAATGATCCTGGGACTGAAGGTTTTCTCATATGAGGAGTGGTTATGGACTCTGGGTCTGTGCTCAATGACGTTTAGAAGTATGAGGGATATCTGATTGAAACTTACAGAATATTGAGAGGCCTGGATAGAGTGGATGTGGAGAAGATCAATTACACATGAACAGCCCTTGAGTTATTTTACAGATAAAATGTTTCCATTTTACAAGAATTTTATTGAACCCACAAACAAACTAAACAGCATGTGATTTGTATTAGTAATCTTGCCAAGTATCAACAGCAGTCTGTTACAATGTATTGATATTACATACTATTATATGATTAATCAATACAGGAATTGATTGAGACATAGATTCTAAGTTAATATTTTTCTTTTTTGGTGGAATTTTTGTGATGAGAATCGTTAGCTATAGGAAATGGATTTTGTTTTAGGTCCATCAATTGGAAATAGCATTCCTTCCAGGTCAGGCATAATATAGTTATAAACACTAACACTAAGGCCAATGAAAGACTGAACTCACCCACACCTGACTACAGTATTACAACCTAGACACTTGTGAAAGGTCACATTTGAAATATTAACTCCCCTTGTACCCCGCAGATAAAAGTCAAATGTTACGAATACTAGGAATCTGAATTGTTCTTTTATCTTTTTTCTGAAGAAGGGTCTAGGCCCGAAACGTCAGCTTTCCTGCTCCTCTGATGCTGCTTGGCCTGCTGTGTTCCTCCAGCTCCACACCTTGTTATCACAGATTCTCCAGCATCTGCAGTTCCTACTATCTCTGTTCTTTTACCATGTAGTTTTGCCTGGTTCCATCATCTGTTTTACCATCGTATCATTTCTGCCCTGCATCCTATTTTGTAACTTTGCTTTTCTTCTTTCCCTGTCAACCATCCCCAACAAGAGAGAATCTAATCATCACCTCTTGACACTCAATGGCATTATCACTGAAGGCTTCCCCTCCCCCAACATCCTGGGGATCACCATTGACCAAGAACTGAATCTGATTCACCATTATAAATACCGCGGCTACAACAGCAGGACAGAGGCTAGGAATACTGCAGCAAGGAACTCACCCCCTGACTCCCCAAAGCCTGTCCAACCATCTACAAAACACAAGTCAGGAGTGTGATGGAATACCCCCCAATTGCCTGGATGTGTGCAGCTCCAACAACACGTAAGAAGCTCTACACCACCCAGGACAAAGCAGCCCACAGGATTTGCACAACATCTACAAACATTCACTCTTTCCACCATCACACAATATGCACAGCAGCAGCAATGTGAACCATTTAAAAGATGTACTAGGGATTTCACCAGCACTTCTTAGGCAGCATTTTCCAAACCCATGATCACTTCCATCTAGAAGGACAAGGGCAGTAGATACCTAGGAACATTACCAGCTGCAAGTTCTTCTCCAAACTGCTCACCATCCTGACTTGGAAATATATCTCCATTCTTTCAGTGTTGCTAGGTCAAAATCCTGAAGCTCCCTCCCTAAGGTCTACCTATAGCATGTGGACTGCAGCGGTTCAAGAAGGCAGCTCACCACCACCTCCTCAAGTGCCATCAAGGATGGATAATAAATGTTGGAGCAGACAGCAACACTCAACACTAAATGATTAAAAAAAATCCCTGGTTCCACATTGGCTTAAAAGGAGTCTATCTGTAACGTATTTCACTTCTAAGGTAAGGGCATGAACTCTATTTTGCTCCACTGATGCTAATTATGCATTTGCAACAGTTTCTGTTCTTTATTCAAATTTTCAGCCTTTGGGGTTTTCCTTCCGTTATCTTCGCTTCCATCAATTCCAGTCTTCCTCTAAGCCATGTGGCTAAGATTACTCCCCCACTCAACACTGTGAACACTGTTCATCGCCGCTTGTGGGACCATATGGCATTCAAAATGATCACTGTGTTCTTCAGCAGCGCAAGAGTGAGAGACCTCTCAAAGAAAATAGCGATATGTCAGGGGATATGTTGAACTACCGTAAAAATGCTGAGATGATGGAAGGGATTGGGCCTCCCTCACACAGCCAGACAGTTAGTCAGTCTGTGTGCAGTGTAGGAAGCGGGAAACATTTATAAAAATATTTGACAAGGTAGCAGTTGCATTTCTCTACTCACTCTCCCAGTCTGGTGACCGGATGCCAGGACAATTGATTTAATCTCATTTTTCCTATGTAGCAGAAGTCACTGCTTTCCAAAGATTAATTTGCTGTGCTGGAAATCTCCGGCCTGGTTTGACAGTGAGATGGGCACAAGGTGATGACCTGCATTATTGCAGACTCCCCTCCTCCCCTTGTGTCATTCTAGAGGCTGCCTTGTGATCAGTGGCAGAGCAATCAGGGAAATGGGTTTGCTGGCCACCAGCTTGATTACGATCAACTGCCTGTGGAGCTGAGGAAATGCAATAAGAGGGTGAAAAATATTTAAATGTCATTATGGTGACATTGTAATGTCCCTCCCCCATGGGGTTTACAATTTGTTCTTTTACTTGCTAACCAAGCCGGTATTAATTGCTAATTCCCAGGCCAATTAAGGCTCTACTCAAAATTGACTAAACTGCTTTGAGACTACCAATTAAATCATGAGCAAAGTCAGGGTGTTAAAGGTACACTGCATTTATCATTATTGCCACACTTCGTACACTGTTTGACTAGACATTCCCCCTTACTGCCAAACCTAGGAAGTCACTTCCTGCCAGGATTTTTATCTGTGCTTTAACAATGGCTGGTCTTTTCGAATCCATTCCACATCCTGGCTGTTTGCTTCCAATTTGTATCCCACTATTTCTGAAACACTCTGCATTGGGAAGGCTCATGTTCAGCCCCTGCTCCTTTTGCCAACTCTCCTGGATTTTCTCCTGAAGCCAGTCTCCAGAAATTAAAGAGTAATCTCTTTGGATTCTGCTGCCAATAAGCCAGAAGAAAAATCATAGGGGCATTGAAAAAAAACCCATGTGTTTTCTTCATTTCGAATCAAACCATTGTCATTGCTTAAAACAAATGGAAGGTTTTGCATTTATGTAGCGCCAGATAACTGAACGTGCTTTTGAGGCACATTTGAAGTATCGTCACTGTTGCAATGTAAGAAGGGCAGTAGTCAATTTGAATTCAGCAAGATCCCACAAACATGAAATGTAGCAATGTGCAGACTATCTGTTTGTTGCAATGTTGATTGAAGTCAAATATCAGCCAGGGCACAGTTGATAAGTCTCCTGCTCTTCTTCAAAGTACTACCCCACGTGTTTTTGATACTGATCTGAGACAGGGCCTTTGAAAAATCACAGTCCTCCTTCTGTAATTGCTCATTTGTTGCTGAAATAGCTTCACGAAGGCTGGTACCCCATTACCAATCACCCTTTATTTACATGCGTACACACTGACCCAGCTCGCTCAGAGCTGTCTCCTAGAGTGAGCAGAACCTCTGACACTCCTGTTTATATCTATCAGCTAGGACTCCCTGATTGGACCAGATTAACAGCCCGAAACAGGGAACTCATATTCTAAGAGATCCACCTGGATGACATCATTCCAAATACTAGAGTTGTTTAATGGTGGATAAAGCCATAAAAAACCGAAATCCTTGTTTTATTTTATTTGGTGGTTAAGAATACAAAAGCATTGTTAACTTTTTTACCAATTAGACAGCTGTTCTTTGGAATATTGGGGATACCATTAACAGAAGGATGTAAAACCTGGCACTTTTCCCTGCAACCGCAGGAAGTGCTACACCTGCCCCTACACCTCCCCCTCATCCCCTATCCCAGGCCCCAAGAAAACCTTCCACATTAAACAGATGTTCACCTGCACATCTGCTAATGTGGTATACTTATCCACCGTTCCCGATGTGGCCTCCTCTACATTGGGGAAACTAAGCAGAGGCTTGGGGACCGCTTTGTGGAACACCTACGCTCGGTCTGTGACAAACGACTGCACCTTCCAGTCGCAAACCACTTCAACTCCCCGTCCCACTCCTTGGACAACATGTCCATCCTGAGCCTCCTCTAGTGCCACAACGATGCCAACCAAAAGCTGCAGGAACAGCACCTCATATTTCGCTTGGGAACCCTGCAGCCCAATGGTATCAATGTGGACTTCACAAGCTTCAAAATCTCCCCACCCCCTTCCGCATCCCAAGACCAGCCCAGCTCATCCCTGCCTCCTTGACCTGTCCATCTTTTCTCCCACCTATCCGCTCCTCCCACCTCACTGACCAACTCCCACCCCCACCCCATTTCCTACCTACTAGCCTCATCCCCGCCTCCTTGACCTGTCTGTATTCCCTCCCACCCACCCACCCCTCCCTCTCAACTGACCAACCCCTATCGCAACTCCCTACCTACACTCACCTTTACTGGCTCCATCCCCGCCTCCTTGACCTATCCGTCTTCTCTCCACCTATCTGCTCCTTTATCCACCTTCCATCATTGCCTCCCCTCTCTCTATTTATTTCAGAGTCCCCTTCCCCTCCCCCATTTCTGAAGAAGGGTCCAGGCCCAAAACGTCAGCTTTCCTGCTCCTCTGATGCTGCTTGGCCTGCTGTGTTCATCCAGCTCGACACCTTGTTATCTCAGACTCCAGCATCGGCAGTTCCTACTATCTCTGAGTAAAATTGTTAACACGGATTCAGGGATTAAGGGATTAAGAAACTCTTCAGGTATATTCTTGGGCAATGAAAGCTTTCTGTTTGCTAGATTTTCCATGCTTTTCTCCCTCTTTGCTATTGTCATTTATGTCTTCAAATTTCTCTTCTTTTAATCCAATACTTGTCCCATTATCACCTCCAGTTATCTTTCACTCGAAAGTTTCCAATCAACCTGTTCAGAAATGTTATTATACACCTCTTGGATTTGAACCCAGGCTTCCTGGCCCAGACGTAGGTACATCGCTACTACACCACAAGAGTCCAGCTTTTTCACTTTTCATTTTTAACTTTTTTCTATCCAGAGATACTTTCATGTACCTCTGAAAGTTTCGTCTGACCCTTTTTTTCACTAACGAACACGCTTGTTGCTAATTAAATGGAAAATTTACAAGCACTGCCTGTCAGTGGAACAACAGTAAAATGAGATCTTTCCACTTTTTGTTTTTTGGCTCTGTCACCACCTAATCACCATGTCAATGCCCTTCCCCTTATGCCAGATTCTGCCACTCCCCAAGCTTTAACCAGGCCTTGTACCTGCTCCAACATGTCCCAGTTTTGTAGAAAACTTATCTTTGCGATGAATTTTACCCTGTGTGTTGACCACTTGACGACGATCCTGAGCCATTATTGTGATAGAATGCCTACAGTGCAGAGAAGCCATTTGACCCATTGATTGTTTTATTGTCAAACTGTTGTCACTGTAAACCACAATTCAAGCAGGTTTTGTTACAGCCAACAGATTAATGCATAGCAAATATGGATGACTACATTTCATTTCACTTTTTTTTCAATTTACCAGAGAATTTGCATTATTTTATGAGTTTAATTCTTTGAGGGAGCATTGATATGTCACAAAACAAATACAGATGATGTGTTCTGATATTGTTGTGTGGTCCACTAGCATTGCATTATAGATTCACTTGGGAAAGGCAGCACTAACAATATGTTTTGCAGGTGCTATAATTTGGGATGTAGGCACTGTCAATTCTCCTGGATATTGTGAAATGTCCTGTTGACATGGGAATCAGGTCATATATAGGCCAGACTGGGTAATGGCAATAGGTTTTCCTCTGTGAATGTTATTAATCAACCGCTTGGGGATTTTAGTGAGTGTTCAACAGCTTCCTGATATTCTAATAATATTGATACCTTTATCATCAACTTTTCATTTGAAGCTGAATTTAAAGCCTGAAGTGAGTTTTTAACATACACTTGTTTGACTACTAGTCAAAGGCTCTGGTTATTGTACCCAGTCCGTGCGTGAAATAATTCATATACTTCATTGTCACAATCTAGATCACCTGCTGTATCACTGAAAGCAGCCTCTACATGGCAAAATAAATGTCAAGATTGTAAGAAGTTCCAGAGAGAACAAGAATTGTGCACATGTGATTTTCACTGCTATGTACAAAAGAACAACATCCAAGTGAAAGCATCGAGAAAAAAGGAAATACTGATCAAAAAAAAACAGTGATCATCAGCATCCTGAAAAACCATGAATCAAAATATATGCATCAAATCAATGACCATCACTTTTAGCAAAGCGATATTCAGGCTTGATTGACAAGCCTATTATCTAAACATTTCCATTCTGGTGACCTTTGTGGTGTTATTTGTAAAATAAGGCAGCTGGGACCTGAAAAGGTTAACTGACATCATGAGATAGGCTCCTCCCACCAGGAAATAAAGGCCTGTTCCTAAGAGGAGATAAACAGTGTTTGGTACCAAAGCTGTGTGAATAATGTGAATTTACTCTTAAGTTGAGCTTGATGTCTCACAAGAGATTATCATGAACCTCGGATGTAATCTAACTAGCTATTAAGTAATATGTAATAAACTGATTTACTGTTCATCTAGACAGAGGCTGCCTAGGACATTATGTGGACATCTTTCCCCAGTGGGTAACAGCAATGTAAATTGGTACCCTTAAGAAGAATTGGTGGAAGAAACCAATATGTACAAGATTACTGGCAGAATCCTTCTAAGGCTGCATGGCTGGTACCATCTGCAGCAGAGCGGCAACGTTTTGTTCATCTTTCCAGCAGGTCTCCCTTTTTGGAGTGTCAGTGTGGCAGCTGTGCTCACCGTTTATTGTAATAAAGGAGACACCTCCTAAAGGGTCACCTCAAGATGGAAGTCCTCTTGCGATTCACCTTTCTGTAACTGCAACTGCAATTCCCACCTCTCCTGAGGGTGCTTCCATCTCCCCAAGACCGCAGACTTCATCTGAGAATGTTGAATGGCTGCATTCATAATCATCTTCTAAAATTATAAAGATGCTGGAATGGTCCCTGCCGAATAGATGGTAGCAAATGTGAACCCACTTTAAAAATGGATTTGATTTGATTTGATTTATTATTTTCTCTTGTACCTAGGTACAGTGGAACGTCTTGTTTTGCATACAGTACAGGCAGATCATAACATACAAAGGTCACAGGGTGATAGAACAGAGCGAGGAATACAGATTTACAGCTGCAGAGAAGGTGCACAAAAAGCGAGATCAACATTAGATATGCAATTTGAGAGGCCCATTCAGAAGTCTAATAATAGCAGGGATGAAGCTATTCTTGAACCTGTTGGTTCGTGTGTTTAAGCTTTTGTATCTTCTGCCGAATGGAAGAGGTTGGAAGAGAGTATAATTGGGGTGGGAGAGGTCTTTGATGATGTTGGCTGCCTTTCCGCAGAATGAGAAGCGTAGATGGAGTCATGGATGGAAGGTTGGCTATTGTGATGATCTGGGCTGTGTTCACAACTCTCTGTAGTTTCTGCAGAGAGATAATGGGAGCTACAGACTTGTAGGCTTTCCATCAGTCAGAGCAAAATGCTACCGTCTATAGTACAGGATGTGACAGTTAGAAAATAAAAGTAAAATTGGCAGAGTCAACATGGATATATAAAAGAAAGTCATGTTTAACAAAACTGTTCTAGTTTTTTTGGGGAAGGTAACTATCAGAATTGGTTAGGAAGAACCAGTGGATGTGGTGTATTTGAACTTTCAGAACACTTCTTTTTAACATCCCACACAATAGGTTGGTAGACAAAACAGGGTGGCATCGTGGCTCACAGCGCCAGGGACCCAGGTTCGATTCTACCCTCGGACGACTGTCTGTGTGGAGTTTGCATGTTCTCCCCGTGTCTGTACGGGTTTCCTCTGGGTGCTCCGGTTTCCTACCACAGTCCAAAGATGTGCAAGTTACGATTGGCCACGGGAAATGCGGGGTTAAAGGGATAGGGCAGGGGGATGGGTCTGGGTGGAATCCTCTTCAAAGGGTGGTGTAACTTGATGGGCTGAATGGCCTGCTTCTGCACTGTAGGGATTTTATGTATGTAGAATTAGAGCACGTGGATTGGGGGGGAATATACTGGCATGGATTGAGAACAGGTTAACAGAGAGAAAACAGTGAGTAGGAGTAAATTTATCATTTCATGTGTGAGGTTCTGCAAGGATCAATGCTTAAGCCCCAGCTGTTCATAATCTATGTCGATGATTTGGATGTGCGGATAAAATATAATAACTCCAAACTTGCAGATGATACAAACTAAGTGGGAGTGGAGCTTATAAAGAGGATGCATAGATGCTACACAAGGATTTGGAAAGGCAATGTGAGTGGGCAAAAATTTGGCAGACGGAATACAATATGTGTGGTTGTCCATTTGGTAGAAAAAAAGGGAAAAAAAATTCTTAAATGGTGACAGTGGAAAGTACTGAACTTTAAAGAGGCTTGGGTGTCCTTATTCACGAGTTGCTAAAGGTTAACATGCAGACAGAGCCACCAATTATGAAGGCAAATGGTATGTTGTCCCTTTATGAACAGGAATTTCTGTATAGGAGTAACAATATCTTAATGAAATTATGTAGACCCTTGGTGAGTCCATACTTGGAATATTGTACGCAATTTTGTCTCCTAACCTAAGGAAAAATATATTGGCCACAGGGAGTGCAACACAGCTTCACCAATCTAATTCCTGGGATAGAGGGATTGTTCTAAAGGAAAGATTAAATAGACTGGCTTTTTATTCTCTGTGTTTAGATGAATGAGAGGTAATTTCATTCAAATATGCAAACATTCTGACAGTGATTGACAGGGTAGATACAGGAAGAATGGGGTGTCTAGAATTAGGGATCAGGAATAAGGGGCATTTCATTTAAAGACTGAGATGAAGTGGAATTTCTCATCTCGGAATATGTTGGAATATTTTTGGAATTTTCTGCACCCAGAGGGCTTTGGAGTTATAGTTGTTCAGAATGTTGAAGACTACAATTAATAGATTTCCACATTTTAAGGACATTAAGAGAGATACAAATGGTGTTAGTATAAGGTCAGACATGGCCTCATTTAATGGTGGAGCAAGGGCAAAAATACATTGGTGGGAATAGTATATAGACAACCAAATTCTAGTAGCGATGTTGGGAATGGCATTAAACAGGAAATCAGAGATGCATGCATTAAAGGAACATCTGTAATTATGTATCAGAGATAGCAGGAACTGCAGATGCTGGAGAATCTGAGATAACAAGGTGTGGA